>NC_056744.1:101136099-101426099 GCF_019279795.1 Protopterus annectens | reverse complement strand
TAGCTTTTATGCATATTTACAGCCCTTAACTGTTGGTTCATGCCCAACATGTACATGTTAATCTGGCACATGAGTGGCTTGGTATTGTGTTCCCCAGAAATGTCAGTGTGCTGCCAGAAATGGAGGGAGCTGTTAACATATAACTGATAATTTCTCCTGAACATATCTAGATAATTATATGAAAGTAGAGCTGTCAGTGTACCATCTCAGCAGTAGTGTGTGTGAGCAACTTTCAAAATATGTAGCAGTAACATTTGCATCCTGGACAGTTTGTATGTCAGATACAGCTCATGTATATAATGATCTAGCAAAATCCAATTGCACAATAGAAGGACATTGGGTAGTGTAATAACACATTTAAGGGACATATAACTGCAGTTAATAGGAATGTAGTGTAAACTAGAAGGATATATACATTGTTAATTGAGCTATCTTTTCCACCCTACTGTATGTGCATAAAAAATGCAATTCCACACCTCAATGGATATGTCTAATCTCAAAACATTTGTTGGGACATATGTCTTATTGGTTTATAAATATTTGCATTCATTTCTATGCATGTGCCCTGTTCAAATACCACAAATACCACAATATTGGTGGCCCGTTGCCATCAATTAAACCTGCCTGCTGTTGTGATCTCAGTTCCACTGTTGCCATCTGTGGGCTCATGGGCTTGCAATTTCCAAACATCCCTCCCTGTCAATGGTGTTCACCCACCACATGTGTCATATTCTGCCCCTGTATGCGTCTTGTTTGTCTTGTCTGTTTACCTCCCCAACCTACCTCCCCAAATATACCTACTTCCCCTACCCCACATTACACTCTCACCTGAAAAAAAAAAAAAAGGCAATCTGCTCCCCAAAAAAATTACGCCCCATACATAGTTGCCCATTTTGCACACATGTCCCCTGGACACATAAAATGTAATTTAATTGACATTACAACAACTTTGTTGTCCTCACCCCTCTCTCAGAGGTTGAAGGTTTCATATTTACTTCCAAATTTATTCCATATGCACAGCTGTTGCTGTTAAAAAAATGGGCAGCTGTGGACCTTCCCTACATCCGTCCTGCACATCCCCAGCTATTTTCCCTACTGTCTTTCCCTCTTTGCGCCCCTTTTTCACCACTTTCCTATCTCCCCATTTTCTTTTCTTTCAAAGACATGAGCGCGGGGGTTAGCGGGAGTAAGCACTATTAAGCAGTAGTTAGCATGTTTGCGTGAGTGTGCGCTTGTTTTCACTTAGCTAAGCATTGCTAAGCATCGCGCAAACCTGCGCAAACCCACTTACAACTGCTTAAAAGTGCCTTAGTCACTCTGTACGTGAGGGCCCTTGTTTTGCTCAGCAGCAAAATAAAACACCTCTGTCAGTCTCGAACCCGGGACCTTGTACACATTACACTGCATGAAGTACCACTAAGCCACGGTAGATATACAACAATTTGGTGCTGAAATAAATATATCATGCATCAGAATAAGTGAATGTAAAGGAAAAATAGGAATGCCATACCACACAACTTGTTCTGTAGATCTTTACCAACAGTTGTTGTGGGATTACATTACATGACTGTGATAAGTGAAGCAGCCATTCTAGCAGGAAATAATATTACACCATCACTTTACAACCCCCACACAGTATCACAGCAGGACAAACACTGGTATATCTGTTTAGGGCAGAGGCTGTACCTCCCAACTGTCCCTAATTTTCAGGGATGTCCCTGATTTTGAAACAAAATTTAGCTCTGTCCCTCTGAATCCCTCCGAAAACTACTGACTTTGGCCAGAATGGTGGTGAATTACATGTAATGAGTAATGACAATAATTAAGAGTTAGACACTTCTTTTACTTCAGAAAAGGTGTATTAATCCATATGCTTTGGTTCTCTCAAAGCCTCAACTTAATGGCACTAATATTTTAAAGGTGTCCCTGACCTTTTCTCTTCTTTTCCCTGAGTTTGTTCAAATATGTACCTGAGTGTTTGAGAGGTCTGGCAGAGGCAGAAACACAGAGGCATAGCAGCCTTTCTGCTGTTACACACTGTGCAAATAGCTTTGGAAGGAGTTCCGGAAGCATACTCTTATGTAGGAATACAACACTGAAATACAAAAGGATGTAGCCATGTACTGGTAGCAACCAACTGTAACAATGCCATTGCTCTAGTGCTGAAAAGACCTGTGTGGTGCACAGACAAAGAATAACAGACTAATCTCTGGCTACCATGTGGATAGGTCCACAGTTGGGTGTTACGCAGACAGACTACTTGCCTTGATAAACTAACATGTACACAGCAACCCTGTAAGTCCAACAAGATAAAATTCACACAATAATACGTATGCTCTCTGTACTTCTGCATCCCTACCCAAATGTAGAATATACATGGAGGGTCTACCAAGGGTGTAGGTAAGCATATTCACAGTACTAAAATGTGTCCAGTTTTCTTGAGCAGCTTGTGCTAATGTCAACACTAAAAAAGAACAAACTGTTTAGAACTGAGTAAATGAATATTCACAGTATAGCAGTTCACAAACAATGCTTGTGTCAAAGGAATACATCTCAATAACTAGCTTTGTATGGCAGTTAATTGTAAAATTTGAAAAGAAAGTACATCCTCCCATGTATCTTGGGTTAGTATTTTGAGGGGTGAGTACATTTCTACACTGACAAGTGTGTACTGGAAGCAGCAACATTTAGGTCTGAGTACAAAATGTAAATCACTGGCTACACCCCTAGCTTCTGATATAAGAACTATACCAACCTTCTGACTTAAACAATGATGTCCACAGGAAACAAGGATGATCTCCATCTTGGAAAGCTGAAAGGGCAACGCCTACCTGAGTTAGCAATTTACAGTACTGGGTTGCTATGACAGTGATTACTGCAATTACTACACAGCAGGCTGCATGCAATTAGCAAATGGTGACCACTAACTGGTGCAGAGGCCATCACATGCTCATGTGTAAATACCTACAAAAGCAGGCTGAAATTGCTGCCAACAAACTCACTCTATTGCAGAAACTGACAGAGAGAGAGAGAGAGAGACACACACAGAGAAAAGGAAAAAGAAATAATACCAAATCATACAAAGGAAAGGTATGTGACACGTATGTATTTATTGGCATGTAGTAGATGTTTTTGAAGAGTAGTCTACATAATGTGAACCATTCATATGTCGCAGCAATACTTATCTATGCACAGATGTCCTGCTTAACTACTGCTATGGACAATACAGTGTGTACCTGTGGGAAGTGGGACATACCTGTGAAATGTGTAGCTCAGCATTAAATGTCAAAAATCTGATCCATGTTATCTGTGTTCTGTACAGTAGTGTGGCCAATGGCTGTTGGGGGGATTAGTGCTGCCATTATATAAACATGGGTGTGACAGAGCAACACATGCATGATAGTCATATTAAAGTGTAGCTTAGCACTGGCAGCTGCTGTAGCAGTCTAGTATGCTTATCTAGCATTTGTAGCTATATATACCCCTTCTAATGTTAGTGTGTGTTCACATGTGACACCTGTTTGTGTTGCAGCAAGGCCCAACAGTTCAGCTGTGAGGTCCAGGGACTTACAACAGTGTGGACCTTGTGTGTGTATGCCACAGACATACGGAGAAATATATATGTGTCATATATATTCACATCTGTAAATGTGCATAGAGCAGGGGACATATTGCAACTGTTTGTGAAGGGTGGAGATATATATGTTGGTGAAGGTTAGTATGTGCATATTTGTATGCAGGTTTTAGTGTGTGACAAACAAGACAGCATACAGTGCTGGTATATGACATGTGGTGGTTAAACAGTGTGGGTGGTTTGTTCAGTTTGCAATGTTGAAGCCAGTGAGGCCTGCTAAAGCTACATGGGCTGTGAACACTTTCAATGCATTTATCACAAGACTGTGTGATACTACTACATTACTGTACACCTCACATCCTTTGTATAATTGATATTCCACTATGAAAGGTGAACTGTATATGTGCCTACATATATATGTACACCAATGGATGTGTATATAGGTTCATAGGTTCATACTAGGCTATCTGCCCTAGGGCATTTATAAGCCTATCCAGAGTGCGTTTGGCTTTCGCCACCCATTTTAAATTAATTTTGCTATGCCCTTTTTCGAGGGTAGCTACTGTGCCTCTGTCTAACAGTGACACAGAAGTGATACCCTGGGTAAACCTACGATCTCCCATCCACTCATCAAGATTCCTCTTGAGGAGAGTCAATGAGGAACTCTGCCTAACCTGGACTGGGATTTTATTCCAGAGTGAAGGGAGCCTCTGGGTTATGAATCTGTCCCTCCTGCATGTCTTATTTATTTCAGTGCTGAGGTTCAAGTCTCTCGAGCGTGTAGCTCAATGGGATTTGGATTTTCTGAGGTGCAGCATGTCCATTAATTCCGGGTTGGACATGGCTTTATACGTCAGGCACAGATCGCCTTTGAGCAGGCGGTATGCCACTGAGTAGAGCTGGAGTTTCTTTAACCGGGCAGCATATGGCATCTGTTTGAGCCCTTTGATCCTCTTGGTGAGGTACTTTTGGGGTCTTTCCAGTTGCTGCAGGCGTCTGGTACGGTACATCCCAAAAAAGGCATTGTACTCAATTATGGGCCTAATGAGGGATGAGTAAACAGTGCTGCCCCCTGACATCTCAGATGCTCCAGATGACCTCCCCTGATCCAGATGACCTCCCCTGATCTAGATGTGAATCCCTTCATGATTAGGTGGGCTATATAAAATGTTTTTCTAACCACTTTGGCCACGTGGTTGTCAAATGAGAGATTGCTATCAACTTGGGTCCCCAGGTCCCTAATTACTTCTTCTGTACTTAATGGATTACCACCTATGTGGTAATTTGTGGGCACTGTTTTGCCAAAGGGGATGACTATATACTTTTTGGCATTTAGCTTGAGGCCATGGCTCTGGCACCAGTTGTCTGTTTCTATGAGGCCCTTTTGGAGGATGCTTGTGTCGGCTGGAGAGTCGATTATGGCGCCCAGTTTGCAGTCATCTGTGAACTTGGTCAGCCACAGTCCTTCTGTGTTGGCCTGTACCTTCGAGAAATATATACTGAACAAGAGAGGTCCCAGGACTGAGCCTTGTGGGATGCCACTTGTAACTGGTTTGAAGTCTGACATGGCTCCAGCAATTCTAACCATGTGGGTTCTGTCCTTGAGCCAGTTTGCAACCAATCTAGTGACATAGGGGTTTATATTTAAGCTGGTGAGCTTATCTATAATGCCCGAGTGGGGTATTGTATCGAAGGCTTTTGCGAGGTCCAGGTAGGCTGTGTGGACCACCTTCCCCTCGTCAATGGCCTTGGTGACTGTTTCAAAGAAATCGACCAGGTTTAAGAGGCAGGATCTGCCCTTAACAAAGCCGAACTGGGTAGGATCCAGTGTCTGTAGGTCCCCAATATCTTTATTTATGAGGTCCATGATGATCCTTTCCATAGCTTTGCAGACCAAGCTAGTCAGGCTTATGGGGCAATAGTTTCCAGGATCCACTGAGGCACCACCTTTGTGGAGAGGGACCACTGTTGCTGTACGCCACTCTTTGGGTACATATCCTGTAGTAAGGCTGAGATTGAACAGTAGTTTAATGTTTGGGTTTAGCTCTTCTTGGAGTTCATGCAGGACGCAGCCCGGGACACCGTCTGGTCCCATTCATGCTGTGTTTTTTGCTTTGGAGAAGGCGGCTCTTACCTGAGCATCTGAGATGTCAGTGGGGGCAGCACTCTGCTGGGATAGATATTTGCCCTTTTGGTGGGGGGGGTGGGGTTTGCGCTGAACCTGTCAGCTAGGATGTTGGCAATGTCTGTGGGTTCGGTGTATTTTTTGTCATTTTGGACTAATTCTGAGCATATCTGGGAATTCCCACCCAGGTTCCTAACATAACTAAAGAAAGCCTTGTGATTATCCTTAGTGTCCTGTGCAATTTTTCTCTCGAAGCTGGCCTTAGACGATTTTATGAGTGCCCATAGTTTTTTGTTAATACTGATCAGTGATGCCTTCCCTTTTTGGGATTTTGCTCTATCATGTAGTAGCTTCCTCCTTCTATTGTATAGTTTGTTTATGGCTGGGGTCCACCAGACAGGATGTCTGCCTTTGGAGGATTGGGTTTTGGTTTTATTTGGGACTGCATGATCCATGCATTCCTGAAGGTGTTCATAGAATGCGTTTATAAAGGATTCTGCGGTCTGGGCCGTATTTTCCACAGGCCCGGGGGCTTTGAAGGATTCCACCTCGGTTTTGAGGAGTGTGAAATTTGCTTTAGAGAAGTTTTTCACTGTGGTTTTCTGGGCAGGGGGTAGGGTCGGGACGTGAAAATCCAGTGAGATTAGTTTATGGTCTGATCTTACCAGTGAGGGATACACTTCTGGTCTGGAGCATAGAGTCCCCATGTTGGTGATGATCAGGTCCAGTATGTTTTCCCCTCTTGTGGGAGTGGTAACAAGTTGTTCCATAGCATTTGAGTTTACAAATTCTAGGAACCTTTGGGCTAGGGTGTTGGAGCTAGAGTAATGCTCCCAGTCTATGTTTGGGTAGTTGAAGTCGCCCAATATAATGGTGTTTGGAGAGACCTTCATATTTTCCAGTGTTCTCAGGAAGGCCGAGTGGGGTTCCTGGGTTTGGGAGGGTGGTCTGTAGCAGGCTATAAACTGGAAGGCAGTTTTACCCACTGTTAGTTGCACATGGATAGTCTCTGATGCTTCGTGCTGTGCCACCAACCTGGAGGTGTGGGTATCTTTGACGAATATTGATACTCCCCCTTCTTTTGTGGTTCGGTCCAAGTTTTGGGGCCGAAAAGCATGGTATGAGGTATAACCTGGTAGTGCTGGGGTGCTCTCGGGAGCCTTGAACCAGGTTTGTATATAGACATATATATATATATATATATATATATACATATGATATATATATATATATATATATATATAAAGAGAGAGAGAGAGTCATATATACTCATACACACCTACATCTACTTGTTGCAATAGATTCTCTGTACTGTTGACTGACTGTGATGGTCAATGTGTTTGTGAATATGTCAAAGATATGTATTTGTGGGATAGCTTAGTGGGAAACTGTTTAAGTCATGGTATTATGGGTCCTTACTTTGATCCCAGCAAAAGCTGTGTATTCTGTTGCTAGGCAGAAACACTGCTATGGCATACAGTGTGATTAAGTCCATTGGTTTTAACTGGGGTGTGTCATTAGAGGCTAAAGCACTACATATATGATTATTGATTGGTACTGATGTTGAATCAAAATCCTGTGTGTACTGTAGTACTACGTGAAGCTCTGGGCCTGTACATCAAAGTATGGTGCATGTCCACATTGCTTGCATCCACTGTTTTGTGCAGTCCCTGTATTCATCACAGATTACATTCCTCAAGATTAAGGTTTTGTAAGTACACACAGTACTCTATAGTACACACGTAAAGCTTATCTGGGTTGCCATACCTTTGTGTCCTGTAATTATGTCTGATGTGTGTGTGGGTATGTCTGTAACATGTCCTCTGTCATATGTGTGGTAAAACATATAACTGCGTATCTAGCAACATTTATAGTGGACTACAGCAGTATGTGACCTATATTCCCAATTGTGCACATATTTTGGCCACGGGTTTGCCATTAACAAGTTGTGTGGTATAATAATTAATAAGTAATACATTTACTGGACCTTACACTCATTGTGATGGATGACATATTTCTTTACACATCAGCTTGATGTATATCTGCTGTGGCTAGGTGGTGCATTGTGTTGCATACAGTGTGCCAGGTACTCTTGTATAGTCTTATATAGTGATTTTATTTTGTTGCTGTGCAGAACATGGTTCATTAGATAGAGTGAGTCAGGCACTTTCAAGCAGTTGTGGGGTGAGCAGTGATAAGTGGTAGTTAAACTGTTTCACTCTCAGTTAGCTAATAGGTTGCTATATATGGCAGTTCAGTGATATTTGTACTGTATAATGTTAAATGTGCCATATGACTTGCACAGACATATTTTTTTCTTTATGTATTACAGGGATTATGGCACATCACAGAAATCCCAGCTATAGTAGTGCTGAAGATGAGATAATTACTAGCTTTATGATTCAGCACTACAGTCTAATGTTCTCACGAACCAGCCAGAGCCAGCAGGAGCGTACTGCAATGTGGCAAGATGTTGTCCGGAGGGTAAATGAGGTAGGCCTGCATAACCGGACATATGAGCAGGTACACCACCACTGCAGTGATCTACTCAGACATGTCCGTCAGCGTGCTTCTGATGTGTGTCGACAACAGGAGGTGGTGTTAATATCCATCCCCCCCTCACCAGAGTAGAGGAGCTGCTCCTGAGCCTCGTGGCACCTGCCCAACAACAGCAGCAGCAGACATACACCATGATGGAGGTTGGAGCCACCCAGCAAGCACACATGGAGCATGCAAGTAACATGGCATATCTGTAGACTACTGTTATCTGTATTGGTAGATCATGCATATGTGAGCTGTGGAGTGTGTAGTTAGAAGATGTGGAGCCTGTTGTTGTGCAATACTGATCATTTGGAACATAATTTGTAGGCCTGTGAATGTAAACTGTTGTTCTACTGTAAGACTGCAAACACACAGTAGCAACACCACAGTTGTGGCCACTGACAAACTGTCTCATTTCTATGTAGGTCCCTCTGGGGCGACATCAAGGCAGCGGACAGATGCTGGTGAGTGTGTTCTACATTTATTACTGTAAATAAAAAGTGCATGTCATAGTTAAGGTGTAGGCCATGTACACATGTAACACACCTACCCATAATGCATGCTGTGCATATTTGGTGTAAGACCACGCACATCTCACTAATGTGATGAGCTGCCTCACACACATGCAATACCCAGATCATCTCAAACAAATGTGGCTACACTGTAGTGACCATTGGATAGGCAAAGTTGATACTCAACATGCACATATACACAACTATGTCATACACAGAGCATTTTAACATGCTACACATAAAGGATTCACAAACCCTCTGTAAAGACACATTCCAGTATCCAAAATCTCATCCACACTTTACACATAATATACCTGAGGGGTAGAGGCCTATCATGGGGCATTTAAACACTCTGCAACACACTATACATTCATGTCAGGGAATGCTTCTTATTGGCCTCCTTACAAACCCATGTAACAACTGGTTGTGAAATGGTGAATGTAGCCAAGGTAGTACAGTTCCAGTACAGCATGATTTATGCTGGTTTGGGAAACATTTGTAGCCTTGAGTGACCACATGATGCTTCATGATGATGGCCTATGGTACTATACCCCATCCAGTTATTGTAACCACAGTACTACACATAGCTTTCATTGCAATACACCTCAATGTTGTGTCTGTGCAAACATATGCACCTCTAAACAATATGCATACCAATCACCATTTGCACAACTGACATATATATGTCTTGTGATGCTATTGAGTGGCTAGGTCATATGACACACATTGGGTATGTGTGATGTTTAAATATGCAGTTGTGTTTTAGCATGCCATGTCATGGATGACACTGGCATGTCCACAATATGATCTACACTCATCATAACTACTGTACATTGGATATGTGGACAAATGGTATTCCATCAATTATACATGCACCACTGATGATGTTGTGTGAATACTCATCATGCATGTGCTAAAACTGTGTCCACAATTATTTGCTAAAGACACAGAGGCTGTAATCAGCATTGGATACTTATCTGACACACAGATACACATCCAGCCATGGTATGTAGACCTGTGAGTTATGGTGCACAGTACATTACAGAGTTTTGAATACTTGCACAGCAATGTTGTGTCCATGTATAAATTGCGTTCCAGGGGGAGGCCAATCACCTAATAACAAAAAACATGCATCAGAGCCATGTATACTGTTAGTAACAAGGACTCTCAACACTTGCACTGCATGCTGTTGAGCAACACATGTCCTGCATGCTGACATGTGTGATATGACTGTTTTGCTTGTGATACTGTACCCCACCATCACCTGCTATTGTATATGTTCTGAGATTGCTGGTGGTGTGTGTGTGTGTCTGTGTGTGTGTGTCTGCTTTAGGGAGTGTATTTGTGCATGTGCATGTGTGCATGTGCATGTGCGCATGTGTGCATATGCATGTGCGCGTGTGCATGTGCGCATGTGTGCATGTGCGTGTGTGCATGTGTGCATGTGCGCATGTGTGCATGTGCATGTGTGCATGTGGTCTGACATCACGTTCAGGTCTTAAAGTGTGTTTCCTGTTTTCCTCTCACAAATGCTGAGGTGGGGCTGGTTCAGTACAGCAGGGAACCTGATGTCACTGAGACAGACAGTGATCATGAGGATAGGTGTGTTGAGGCACAGGCAGGTTTGTCAGGGTCTGTTGTTGGGCCACCAATTGACAGTACACAAGTCTCCACCCCATCCATGCACACAGTCATACTGCCTGTACATCCATCATCACCTCTGCCCATAGCTGAGGGACAGTGTACGGTTGGCACTGGCCAGGACAGTGTGGTATCTATAGCACATGTATCAGGACACATTAGCCATAGCCAGATGTCTGGAACGGTACCACATAGGCAGATGCCCAGGGGTTCTCATTAGAGCACTGCTGGTCATCATGCCCCTGGCAGATGTGCCACAACTCTTTCAACCACACGCATGTTCCAGGCTGTCATGGAGGCACAGGCACGAATGGAGCGGTACACCAGACAGGGACTAAGGGCACAGAGGGCTCATAACACCTCTGTAAATGACAGTATCCGTGACCTAGCAGGTGCCATACGTAATTACACTGAGGTCATTGATAGACGTTGGAGTGAGACATTTGATGCCCTCCACAATGTCATGTCCATGTGTCAGGACAGTGCAGGATGGTTGAGACGTGGACGTATGCTAGCAACATCAGCAGCTGGAGGTCGCCGTGGACGTCCAGGAAGTCACAGCTGCTCCTGTAGTGCCAGTACCAGCCCCAGCAATGTTGGGGGGGCTGTCTATAGACCGTCCTAGAAGGCCAGTCCCAGCAAGGACCTGGATCCAGTGGACATATGTCAACCTCTGAGTATAGTACCCAGTCTGGATTAGTACCTGATACTGTCTGTAGCACCTCTACCAGGCACAGGTTCCATATTCGTGGCGAGAGACGATGAACTGTAAAGCCTGCCAGGTACAGTCTATAGCTGTTCCACAAATCCTCATATAAGGCAGCCACATGGTGGAACTGTGTGCATGCAGACACACACACACATAAACCAGAAACCTAGGGCAAACACATACCCGCACACATTACATCAACATTGGCCCATAACAGCACTCATGGCCCTCACACACACACTCACACACACATGTCAATTGTATGGCTCAGTGTAGACCTCTGGCAAACCAACAACACACCCTGTGCATATGATGAAACCTGTGCCACCTCCTGTCATCTGTAACATTGATGCAGGAACAGGCTAACATGGTGCTGATGCGCAGGGTGACTTTGATAAAGTATAGCAACGGTTGAATGTGCAGCATGTCAGCAGTAAAATGTAATGATATCCTTGAAGGTGTAGCTGAGCAGGCATGATGCATTAAAGCTGTAATTAGCAATGTTGTATTGTTTCCACCAGTGTTTATTCCAATTGTGTTTTGTTTGCCTATGTGCCACTTGGCTGATGTGTGTAGTTGTGTCAGCATGTGTTATACAGTGGACAGTAAGTGTGGGGTGTGTGCAGCACAGGTTTGCAGGTGCACATTTGTGAACATGGTGGAGGTGCACTGTCTGCATGTACATGCATATTGGACACATGGGCAGGGTGACATGCACTGTATTGGCCAGTGTTAACACTCCATAGTTTCTATTGGTGGTCAGTATGCATTGTACTACACACGTTTTGGAACTTGAGTACGCATGTGTGTGTATGACACGGGTTGACAATGTGCTGTGGGTGATGCTGTTGTTACTATCTGTCATTGGTTTGCATTACTAAGGTTAACACTGTCCCAGCTGCATAATCCTATATTAATGCACACTGTTCACCTACAGGGTTGCATGGACTGTGCTATCACAAACACAAGAAATTCTCACTTATACAGTAAAAGTGCATTAGTCTCAAGGACCCCTGCCATAAACTAAATATATAACAGAAGGTGTGATGTTATACCAAAAAAGAGTTACATACCAAGAAGGGATAACCTCTCTGGTCAGTATCATTGGGAAAATTCAATCCCTCAATAAACACACAAGGCAAGCTTCAAAATACAAAATGGCAACGATTCCAAAGACAACACTAAAGCTTTCTTTACTGTTGTTCATAATCTACAGGGGAAATCTCAGATTGGGTCACAGTTAATGTAAATGGTCACAAAGTACACTTATCTGACTGACATTACCAATTCCTTGTCAGACAGTTTGAATGCGGATTTCACCACCCTGTCGCTATACAAGGGCCACATTTCCAGACCTGCAGAATGTAATACCTGATGATTCACAGACACTCTAGTTAAAACATCTCTTTAACAAGGTCCACACCACAGCGGCAATGGTACTGGACAGTGTCCCTGGCTGTGTCATACACAAGCTGACATATGAAGTCACCATTAACCTAAACGCTCTGTCCAGATGGAGCCTCTATACAGGTTACATACATGTGGAATGACATACGGTAATGGTGTTCACAGTCCACAAGGGTTGAGCTACAATGTCTTCTTCTCCTTTCGGATGCTCCCATTAGGGGTCGCCACAGTACATCATCTGTTTCCATGTCTTCCTGCCCCCTGCATCTTGCGCTGTCACACCATCCACCTGCATGTCCTCTCTCACCACAGTCATAAACCTCATCTTAGGCATTCCTCTTTTCCTGTTACCTGGCAGCTTCATCCTTAGCATCTATTTCACAATAAACTCTGCATCACTCTTCAGCACATGTACAAACCAACTTAATCCTGCCTATCTGGCATGGTCTACTAACCTTCAAACCTGGCCTGACCCTCTAATATACTTATTCTTAAACCTGTCCACCCTCATCACACCCAGTGCAAATGTTAACATAAATTGATTAAGGGTAAAACTACAACAGGTCCTGGAAACTCTCACTCTATAAGCCAGACCAATGTTATCTGGAAGGCTATGGAGCACAGCATTATGGAACTCATTAACAGAGACATTATGAACCTGCAAACACTGCACCATATCCACTTAGGTTCTCTAAAGGCCAGATCATGGCTCCTACACCTAGTAGACTTCAAGCCAGTCAACAAGGCTATAGGTGAGGGAGGGGAGGTCAACACAGCCAAGCTATAGCTCACCAGCAAATCATACCCATCCAACATACTGGCATTAGACATAACCTCAACAGACTGACCATAAACGATTGTTAGATGATGGCTTGACAACTGACGCACAGATGTAGGACACACAGTAACATTTGCAGCCTCCATGTACTATTCTATGCCAGTAACAAGTGGTATTTATCTGCACTCGGTCCTGGGACCACTCCTGTTTGGCATAAAGCTTTCTTAGGTACAAGCAAACACAGTAGGGATATGTCTGCCCACATTTGATGAAAATGCATACTGTGGGCTATACTTTATTCTCCAGATAACACACACATCCTCCAAAAGGGTATCATACAGATAGATACCTGGTGTCAAACTCATGCTGTAAAGCTATAAGCCTAAGAAAGCATAGTTATCCACTTTTAGAAAACAAAGTATCCCCAGAGTACCACATAGATAGTAGCCCCCAAAATGTGGAACAGGTACTAATGTATACATAGAGCCATGTGTTAAGTCATCTCTCCTTTGATAATCACATTACCAAAGGGTTTTGGAAATCCCTCTGTGCAGCACATAAGCAATAAAGAGTTTGCATGCAGATCCATAGAGGTTGTTGCACACCTATAATGATTAGTCATCTTTGCCAGACTTTGCTTGCTTTGGAACAGGTTTCAAATATACCTCAAGCATAAACCCTCACTCACACTCTTCAATAGAAACCGTGATGAGTGGATGTGAAATGGAAGCCATAGCCCAGGGATCACTGCAGTGGCTAAGCTTGTCACAAGCATACAGAAGTGACCTAAGGTCTGGAAAGTGCCAGCATGCTCTGGCAAAGATAACACATGCGTTCATGGTGAAAGCAGAGTACCCACCTATGAAATACTTGAGGTCACATGCATGTATATGGATTTGCCCCACAGCTACCTTACATCTGTAATGCACATACAGTTGTCATTGTGATATGTCATACACTATAAAAATCAAAACCCACTCCACATTGGCCAACACCTGGAGCACAGACACACACAGTCAGCAAGTGCAAGATTCAAACTCTTTCCTAACTACATTATGATACTACAACAGTATGCATTTATACAACGCGCTATACACATTACTGGAATTTCACTTTTCCACAGGTATATTTGTAGGATGGTGACATCATCAGACTTGACAAAGAGGAGTATACCACTTTTAAGGTGTTTGAGTAGTCTCCAAAACCGTTGCTCCTCCCCCAGGAGGAACACACACACAGTTGGCAAGTGCTTGATTCAAACCCCTACCTAACTACATTATGATACTACAGCAGTATGCATTTACACAACGCGCTATACACATTACTGGGATTTCACCTTTCCACAGGTATATTTGTAGGATGGTGACATCATCGGACTTGACAAAGATGAGTATACCACTTTTAAGGTGTTTAAGTAGTCTCCAAAAAGGTTGCTCCTCCCCAGAGAGACACACACAACGTTGGCAAGTGTTGGATTCAAACCCCTACCTAACCACATTATGATAATGCAGCAGTACACATTTACACAATGCGCTATACACATTACTGGGCTTTCATCTTTCCACAGGTATATTTGTAGGATGGTGACATCTTCGGACTTAACAAAAGTGAGTATACCACTTTTAAGGTATTTGAGTAGTCTCCAAAAAGGTTGCTCCTCCCCAGGGAGAGACACACACACACACACACACACACACACACACACACACACACACACACACACACACACAGTTGGCAAGTGCGGTGTTCTTAATCCAAACTAAGTACGTCTTTACACTTCAGCAAGCAATATGGAGTTACAGGGTGCAATACAGATATTACTTTCTGACAGTTTGCACAAAGGTTTTTATTCACATTTGCTAACCTCAGCAGGCTTATCATACTATGTGTATTGTATGCATAGGCCATGACCATATCATATATGGGCTGATGCACCACATGCTGGCACACATAGGGTCAAACCTTGAGTAGCATCTTACCTTCACCTACATGATACTGCAATATAACAGAAAGATGATAAACTTCAACAATTGACTGAGCTTCTGGTGTCATTCAAAGGGGATCCAGTCTCTGTCTGCCTGTGATGACATGATAGACAAGCCTTGTTGCTTCACTACAGATGGTCTGCACCTGTCGCCCCTATGCTTCTGAATACTGGCCAAGGCTCGTGCTGTCCCCATATTACCTTTTTTAGGCAAGGCTCAAAGGTTCATAGGTAGGTTCTAGTCTATCGGCTATACAAGGCCAACCAAAAAGCTACCCTGGCTTTTGCCACCCAAGAAATTTATTTTCCCGTGCCACTGTCATGCAGAGACACAGAAGTGATCCCGAGGGTGAATTTCTTTTTTCCCATCCAATAATCAAGATTTTTCTTGAAGAGTGTTAATGAGGACCTTTGTTTGATATAGATAGGTAGTTTATTCTGGAGTATGTGAAGTCTGTGGGACAGGAATCTATCCCAACGGCATGATCTGTTTATTGTGGTGACAAGGTTTAGGTCCCTAGAACGTATAGGTTCATAGGTAGGTACTAGGCTATCTGCCCAAGGGCATTTATAAGCCTAGCCAGAATGTGTTGGCTTTCGCCTCCCTTTTAAATTAGTTTCCTGGGCCTCTGTCTAGCAGGGCCACTGAAGTGATCCCAGGGGTAAATTTACAATTTCCCATCCACTCATCAAGATTCCTCTTGAAGAGAGTCTGCAAGGGGCTCTGCCTAACATCAACTGGGATTCTATTCCAGAGTGAGGGAAGTCTCTGGGACAGGAATCTATCCCTCCAGCACATCCTGTTTTTTGCTTTGCTGAGGTTTAATTCACTGGAGCGTGTGGCTCTAAGAGATTTGTTTTTCTTGAGGGTGAGCATGTCCATTAATTCCGGGTTGGACATGGCCTTATACGTCAGGCATAGATCACCTCTGAGCATGCAGTAAGCAACCGAGTGGAGCTGGAGTTTCTCTAGTCGAGCTGCATAGGGCATCCCTTTGAGGCCCATGATCCTCTTGGTGAAGTACTTCTGTGGTCTTACCAGCTGTTGCATGTGCCAATTAAGATACATACCAAATGGGGCATTGTAGTCTGTTATGGGGGCACAATGACCTCTCTTGATCTAGAGGTGAACCCTTTCATGATTAGGTGGGCTACATAGAAGGAATAACTAACCACTTTGCCAATGTGATTATCTAAGGAGAGGTTACTATCTACCTGGGTCCCCAGGTCCCTAATTACATTTTCCGTACCTAGTGGATTACCACCTATGTGGTAATTTGTGGGCACTTTGTTTTTTCCAAAGGGGATGACTATGCATTTTTTTCCATTCAGCTTGAGGCCATGGTTTTGACACCTGGTATCTGTCTCTGTAAGACCCTTCTGGAGGATGTCTGTGTCAGCCAGAGAGTCAATTATGGCCCCCAGTTTACAGTCATCTGGGAACCTGGTCAGCCATAGTCCTCCCGTGCTTGCCTGTACCTCAGAGAAGTATATACTGAACAGGAGGGGTCCCAGGACCGAGACCTGTGGGATGCCACTTGTGACTGGTTTAGAGTCGGACATGGCACCTGCAACTTTGACCATGTGTGTTCTATCTGTGAGCCAGTTGGCCACCCATCTCGTGACATAGGGGTTAATGTTCAAGCTGGTAAGCTTGTCTATGATGCCAGAGTGGGGAATGGTGTCAAAGGCTTTAGTGAGGTCCAGGTAGGCTGTGTGGACTACCTTCCCTTCAACTATGGCCTAGGTAACTGTTTCAAAGAAGTCAACTAGGTTTAGGAGGAAGGATCTGCCTTTAACAAAGCCAAATTGGGTAGGGTCCAGTATCTGGAGGTTCACAATGTCTCTATTTATGAGTTCCATGATAATTCGCTCCATAGCTTTGCAGACCAGGCTGGTCAGGCTTATAGGGCGATAGTTCCCAGGTTCTGTTGTGGCACCACCTTTGTGGAGCAGGATGACTGTTGCTGTATGCCATTCTTTGGGTACATAGCCTGTGGTAAGGTTGAGTCTGAACAGTGAATGTAGGTGAGGGTTTAGTTCCTTTTGGAGCTTGTGTAAGACGCAGCCTTGGACACCATCCAGTCCCATTGTTGCTGTGTTCTTAGCTTTGGAGAGCGTTGTTTTTACCTGCATGTCCATGAAGTCTGGGGCTCTGCATTTTTCTGGGATGGACACGGGCCCTTTTGGGGGTGGGGGGGGGGTGAAGTTTGCACTGAACTTGTCCACTAGGATGTTGGCAATGTCAGTTGGTTCAGTGTATTTTTTGCCATTCTGCAGTAGCTGAAAGCATATCTGACAGTTGCCACCTAAATGTTTGATATCGCTAAAGAAGGCTTTGTGGTTATCTTTAGATTCCTTGGCAATTTTTCTTTAGAAACTGGACTTGGATTATTTTATGAACGATCGTAGTTTCTTGCTAATAATGATCAGTGATGCCTTTCCTTTTTGGAATTTTGCTCTATCACGTTTTAGTTTCCTCCTTCTGTTGTATAGCTTATTTAAGGGCAAGGACCACCAGATTGGTTTCTTCTTTTTGGAGGAGTGAGTCTTGGTTTTTATTGGGATGGCTCGATCCATGCATCCCTTTAGATACTCATAGAATGCACTTGTAAATGATTCTGCAGATTGGATAGCATTATCCTGTAGCAAGGGGGCTTTGAAACTTTCCACTTCAGTCTTGAGAAGTGTGAAGTTTGCTTTTGAAAAGTTTTGCACAGTGGTTTTGTTGACTGGGGGGGGGGGGGTCGGGATGTGGATGTCCAGTGTGATTACTTCATGATCTGATATTACCAGCAAGGGGTTTACCTCTGGTATGGAACACTGATCCCCCATGTTGGTGATGATCAGGTCAAGTATGTTGTCACCTCTAGTGGGAGTGGTGACCAGCTGTTCCAGGCCGTTTGAGTTTATAAACTCTAGGAAGCTTTGGGCAAATGACTTTGTACTCTAGTAATTCTCCCAGTCAGTGTTTGGGTAGTTGAAATCTCCTCATATCATGGTGTTTGTTAGGACCTTTATATTTCCCAGTGTTCTCAGGAATACTGAGTGAGGGTCCTGAGACAAGGTATGTGATCTGTAGCAGGCTACAATCTGATAAGCAGCTTTGCCCAATGTTCGTTGCACTTGCATGGTCTCCAAGGCCTCATGCTGTGCCACTAACCTGGAGGTGTGGGTATCCTTTATGAAAATGGATACACCCCCCTTCCTTTTGTATTTCAGTCTGGGTCCTGGGGCCGACGCTCGGAGGGATTGGGATTTCTTTAAGTGGAGCATGTCCAACAGCTCCATGTTTGACATAGCTTTGTATGTTAGGCAGAGATCACCTCTGAGTAGGCGATATGTGACAGAGTAAAGCTGTAGTGTTTTGAGATGGTCTGGGTATGGCATGTATTTGAGGCCACTAATTCTCTTTGTGAGATATTTCTGCAGGCTTTCCAGTTGTTGTAGATGTCTTGTGGGGTACATAGCAAAAGGGGCATTGTACGTAATAATGGCTCTAATGAGTGATGAGTAGAGGGGAACAATGACCTCTTTTATTCTGCATGAGACACCTTTTGTGATGAGGTGTGCCATGCAGAAGGATTTCCTGACTACTGTGGCGATGTGATTATCAAAGGAGAGTCTACTGTCTACCTGTGTCCCAAGGTAAATTATCATACTTTCGGTGTTAAGTATACTACCATCTATGTTGTAGTTCATGGGTACAGTGTTTTTACCAAAGGGGATGACAATGCACTTTTTGGCATTGAGCTTGAGGCCATGGCTTTGACACCAGGCATCTGTCTCAGTGAGGCCCTTTTGTAGGATGTCCACATCGTTAGTAGTCTCAATTATGGCTCCTAGTTTGCAGTCATCTGGGAACTTCATTAGCCAGAGACCTTCCATGTTAACCTGTACTTCAGGGAAGTAGATACCAAACAGGACAGGACCCAGGACTGAACCCTGTGGTACTCCACTTGTCACTGGTCCGAAGTCAGACTTGGAGTCTGCTACTTTCACAGTGTGGGTTGTGTCAGTGACCTAGTTGGCAACCCATTTTGTGACATAGAGATTTATACCTAGTTTAGTGGGTTTATCCATAATTCCAGAGTGGGGGATGGTGTCAAAAGCCGTGGCAAGATCTAGATAGGCTGTGTGAACCACCTTACCCTTGTCTACAGCTTTGGTGACTGCTTCAAAGAAGTCTATCAGGTTTAGGAGACATGATTTGCCTTTTACAAACCCAAAATGGTTGTGATCCAGAGTTTGGAGATTACCAGTGTCTTTGTTTATAAGTTCCATGATGATACGTTCCATGGCCTTGCAGACCAGGCTCATCAGGCTAATGGGGCACTAGTTCCCGGGGTCCGTGGTGGCTCACCCATTGTGTAGTGGGATTACCGTAGCTGTGTGCCATTCAGTAGGCACAAAGCCTGAGGTGAGGCTATGATTGAACATGGTATGTAGGTGTGGTGCCAGTTCATTCTGTAGTTCGTGTAGAACGCAGCCTGGGATGTAATCTGGTCCCATGGATGCTTTGTTTCTGGCTTTGGAGAGTGGTTTTTACCTGTGCAGCCATGATGACAGCAACTTTGCATTCTTCCAGTATAGAGATGTGCTCTTTCATGGGTGAAAGGGGGGTAAAGTTAGCACTGATCCTATCTGCCAGGCTGTTGGCAATACCAGTTGGGTCTGTATATTTAGTGCCATTGTGCTGTAACTCAGAGCAGATCTGAGTGTTGCCATTGAGATTCCTGACATAGCTATAGAATGCTTTGTGGTTGCCTTTAGAATTAGTGTCGACTTTTGTTTTCGTAAGTAGCTTTGGAGGATTTTATCAGGGATCGCAGCTTCTTCCTGAGGCTGACCAGGGAGCTGCTCCACTCATGGGATTTTACCCTCTTTTGCAACAGTTTCTTCCTTCTGTTGTGCAGTTTGTTTATGGCAGGGGACCACCAGATCGGCTTCCTTTTCTTGGAGGATAGCATCTTGGTTCTGTTTGGGATAGCACGATGCATACACTCATGTAAGTGCTTATAAAGTGCAATTGTGAAGGATTCAGTAGTCGTAACAGTACTGTCCATCTGCATGGGTATCCTGAAGTTCAGCACTTCTGTCTTAAGAAGCATGAAGTTGGCTTTGGAGACATTTTTTATCATGGTTTCCTTAATGGGGGGTTGGTCCAGAATGTGGATATGTTGGGTAATTAGCTTATGGTCAGATGGGACCAATGAGGCATTGACTTCAGGTGTGGAACACCGGTCACTCAGGACAAGCCAAACCCCATAACCAACACAAATAACCACAAAGTTAGCTAAATGCTACTCATTGCCAGAAGTCTTAGCCTCCAGATGCAAACACTCAAGGCACATCTCAGTATGGAGAATATTGATATCTGTGCAGTAACAGAAACCTAGTTCAAGGCTTCAGAGAGCACACCAGCACTACTAGGATACTACTCATTCCATACCTTCCAGCATCAGGACCTGAATCATAGTACATAGGGTGGGGATGTATCCATATTCATCAAGGATACCTACACCCCTCTCTACATGCTCTGTACAGGATATGTACTCAAAGAATGTTGCACAGCAACATTCTTCACACTCCACAGGGGTGGGGCCACAAAAACCCCTTGGCATTCATGCTCTATGAGCCTGACGAGTCTGCTCTTTAAGGCAATGCAGCCAATCATAAAGTCAACAATAAAGAGATTGTGAACCTTCACACAGTTGAGCACACCCAGTTTGGCTTCATCATATGCAGATCACGCCTCCTGAACTGGGTGGATTTCTTTGAGACCATTACCCAGGCTACAGATGATTGAAATGAGCTCAACACAGCCTACCTACACCTCACTACAGCCTTTGACACCATTCCCCAGTTAGGTATCATAGATGATCTCACCAACCTGGGCATGAATCTATACATCACAAGATGGATTGCAAACTGTCTCACAGATAGATTCCACAAATTAAGAGTTGTTGGCTACATGTCAGACTCTACACTGGTAACAACTGGTGGCCCCCAGGGTTCAGTCCTGGGGTCCCTCCTGTTTGGTATAGACTTCTCAAATGTACATGCCAACACAGGAGGGTTGTGGTTGACTAAGTTTGATGGGAACTGTAAAGTGTTTGCCATAATAGATTCCCCGGATGACACAAATATTCTCCAGAAGGGACACTATGAGACAGATGTGTGGTGTCAGAATCATTGCCTCAAGCTCAATGTGGAGAAATGCATAGTGATCCCCTTTGGTGAAAACAAAGTACACACAAACTACCACATAGGTGTTACCCCCTTAAAACTGACAAGGTAATAAGGGATCTGGGGACACAAGTAGATAGTCATCTTTCCTTTGACAACCATATTGCCAAAGTGATTGGGAAATCCTATGTGGCCCACCTAATCAACAAAGGGTTTGCTTCAGGATCCGAAGAGGTAGTGGTGGCCCTCTACTCTTAAGTCATCAGACCCATCATTGAGTACAATGCACCATTTTGGATGTAATCGACTACGCATATCCAGCAGCTGTAGACACCACAGAGGTACCTCACCAAGAGGATTACTGGCCTCAGACAGTTGTGTTATGCAACACAACTGGTAAAACTAAATCTATTCTTCGTTGCGTACCGCCTACTCAGAGGCACACTCTGCCTAACATACAGAGCTATGTCCAACACATAACTGCTGAACATGCTCCATCTACAGATAACAAAATTGAGTCGCCCTACACACTTCAGGGATATGAACCTCATCACAACAATGAATATAACATGCTGGTGGGATAGAGTACCATCCCAGACATTTGCCTTTCTGTGGAACAGAGTTCCAATGTACATCAGACAGAGGCCCTCGCTGACACTCTTTAATACGAACCTTGATGAGTGGATGGGAAACAGACAATTCACGCCAGCCATCACATCAGCAGCCCCACTAGAAAGGGCCTTAGGGTACTAACTATTAGAACGAGGACTTGGGAGACTATCCAATGGGGTGGTGAAAGCTGCACAACTTGCCTAGGCTAACATATGCCTTAATGAAGATGGGTTCATACGTATGTAGTAGACTATGCGACAGGTACATGTCTACAGATAGTAGATGTGTACTTCATTGTACCGTCATGTTATACAGCAGGCACATGGACCACATACACTGTAATGCTTACAGATACTGGTGGCTGTTATGTACACTGGGTGAGATGTGTACCTCATGTCTTTTGTGCCATTGGGATGTGTGCTGGGTGGGACAGTCCTGGATGGCTCCCTGTCATGGTCACCCTCTTACACACATCTCTGCCTATCCATCTTTGGCTTATTATACTGTGTTGCCCATATATATATGTGTATATATATATATATATATATATATATATATATATATATATATATAGGTATATAGGTAGGTAATAGGCTATCTGCCTGAAGGCATATATTAGTATGGCCAGAGTGTGCAGCTATCACCACCTATGGAGTTAGTTCCCTAGGCCTCTGTGTAGTAGAGCTGATGAAGTGATCCATGGTGTGACAGTTCAGTTTCACATACACTCATCAAGGCTCCTCTGGAAGAGTGTCAGTGAGGGACTCAGCTTAATGTAGGTTGGGAGGGAGCCTGTTCCAAAGAAAGTGAAGTCTGTGAGTTATTAATGTATCCCTCCAACATGTTCTATTTATTGTTGTGATGATGATATCCCTAGAGCATGTAGTACAGTGAGCTTGGGGTTACTTCAGATAGCACATGTACAGCCGTTCTGCATTGGACATGAACCTGTCTGTTGAGCAGAGATCACCTGAGTAGACAGTATGCAACAGAGTACAGATTGAGTTAAATTCAGTCTTGTTGCATGCGGCAACTGTTTGAGGCCAGTAATGCTCTTGTTGAGGTACGTCAGTGGTCTTTCCAGCTGCTGAAGGTGCCTAATCAGATTCATTGCAAGTGTGTTGTGGTATTCTATGATGGGTCTGATGACTGATGAGTAGAGGGAACCTCCTTTGACTTACATGCAAAGACCTCGGCAGTTTGTGGGAACATATAGCATGATTTTCTAACCACTTTGTGAATGTGTTTCTGGAAGTAGTGATGACTATCCACATGTGTCCATAGATCCCTTATTATTACCTCCATATTTAGGATGTTGGCACCTATGTGGTATTTGTATGACTGTAGCTCGAGCCCATAAGTTTGACACCACATCTGTCTGACTGAGACCCTTTTTAAGGATGTCTCTGTTGTCCCAAACATCGATTATGACAACTTTTTTGCAGTCATCCACAAACCTTGCTAAACATAGCCCTCGTGTTCGACTGTATTTCTGAAAAGTATACACCAGACAGGGGGGGGTCCCAGGACTGAGCCATGGGGGACAGCAGTTGTTACCAGCTTGAACAGGAGACCACAATTCTTACCTTGTGGGATCTATCTGTGCCCCAGTTGGCAATCCATCAGATGACATACGTGTTTATGCACAGGTTGTTGATTTTGTGGATACGACATGTGTGTGGGATGTTGGAAAAGGGCTTTTCAAGGTCTATGTAGGCCATGTGTAGCTCATTTCATTGATGCATGTCCTGGGTAATTGCCTTGAAAACTGTCTAGCAGGTTTAGGAACCATGATCTGCCCCTAACCAAACCAAAATGGGTAGGGTTGGGTGTTTGTAGGCTCTCAATAGCTCTGTTTATGAGTTCCACAATGATGGACTCCATGGCCTTGCACATCAGGCTTATTAGGCTTATAAGACAATAGTTCCCATGGTCTGTTGTGCACCAACACTCGTGGAGTGTGCCAAACGTTGCTGTAACCCATTCAACAGTTTCATATCCTGTATAGACGGTGAGTCTCAGCAGACTGTTCAGGTGCACTGTCTGTTTGTTTTGGAGTTCACATATGACACAGCCAGGGAAACCATGTTATCCCATACATGCCATGTTTTAAGGTTTGGAAAGAGCTGTTTAACCATTGTATATGTGATTTCTGGGTTTTCACGATCTCCAGGTAAGATAATGGGCCCTTTTGTCAGTGCAAAGGGGGTAAATATGTATGAACCTGTCTGACAAGATGTTGGCAATGTCAGTCATGTACATGTATTCATTTACAGTTTGCACCGACTCATAACATATATGAGTTTACATTGATATTTATGACATAGCGAAAGAAAGCTTCATGGTTCTCTATGGACTCTTTGACCATGACTTGGATAATGTTAGGAGTGCTCATTGTTTCCTGATGATACTGATCGGAGAATTATTGATCTTCTTTGGTTTTCCACTTTCTTTAAACAACTTAAGTACTTGGAGTACATGGTTTGATTATGACAGGTGTCCAGTATATTACATGGGTCTGTTTTCATATCAGAGAGTGCACAAGGCAGGACTGGTGAATAGTGACAAGTGTCTGTAGTAAGAACTGTAACTGCCAGATATGTGTAGCCCACTGCTGTACTCAGACATGGCCTAAGTGTGTGAGCATGCCCAGTATGACCTTTCAGTATGTTGCTGACTGAAATTTGCTAAATTTGTTTAAGTGTATGAGCATGCCCAGTATGAGCATATATACTATATGTGTGTGAAAATCAAGTTGGTTTTTACTTCAGGGCTCACCTTTGTGTTGTACATCGACAGGAAGCACAGTGTGCCTGCAGGGCTTCCATGAGTCATTCTACATACAGTGGGGACAGCTATTATTTGTACATTTCTACCCAGGGGGGCACACCTGATTGTTACTGTGGGCGTACATAGGATGAAGGGTTCACCTGACACTTATACACATTTGCTAGGCCTGCACTGCTATGTCAGGTACTCCATTTCAGTCTGTACTGTTGCCTATCGTACTGGCTTGAGGCATACCACTGCACTACAGACCTTAGCTTCCAATAACATGCATATTAGTTTGTGACTTCATAGCCTACCCAACCCACATCACACTGCCTGTCCTGCTGTTATCTGTCTGCATAGGCCTGACGGGAGGTTACTCATATGCCTCCTCAGAGGGCATGATACAGCATTTGTTTGTGTTTGCGTTTGTCTATATTTGTCCTGTTGGCTGTGACTGTTAGGTATGTGACCCCCCCACAACTGGTATGTGTGAGTGAGTTAAGTTGTGTCTGTGCCAGTGAAATGCTGTCATGGCTTAGTGGTTCAGTACTTTGACTATAGTGCACAGTATCCTGAGTTCGAGCCCTGTCACTGCTTTTTATTTTCCTGCTGGGCAGACCAGACTGCTTAAGGAACAGTAAAGCAGGTGTGAGCGTGTTTACCCGACTTTGCCTAACATTGCCTAACATTGCCCAACATTGCTCAACATTGCCCGACGTTGAGCTGGTTAGCACGGTGTGCAGCTACGCGTAATTGTATTTAAATATGCTCAGTACTGGTAAAATGTGCTTAGCAGTGCTTTATATTGCTTAAAATAGGGCACTCATGCCTCAGGTGGTGCTGCAGGGCTGCCTATTTCGGATGCACATAGTACACTCCCTATACATGTTTAAAAACAGGTAGTGTCAAGTTACGTATCCCTTTTACTGTATGTGCGAGTCAGCGAGAGGTGTCATTTCCAGGGTTCCTACTGAGTCAGTGTATGTGCTATGCGTTGCCTCTTTGCCAAGGCCAGGGCATACTGGGCACACCTCCTTCGGCCTACTGGGGCAGGCTCAGGTTATTCCTCCTCCGAGTCACGCTGTGCCTGTGCAGGCCTTGGCAATGGTGGGGGGCTGTTTGGCCCTGCCCCATGCTATTCCTGCTGCAGCTGTTATCGCAGGATCATATTGTGTAGCATGGCACATACCATGACAATTTGGGTACATGTAGTTGGTGAGTACTGCAAGGCTCCACCAGATGTATCCAGGCACCGGAACCGTGACTTGAGCATCCCAAACACATGCTCAATAATGTTTCTTGTTTGTGCGTGTGCCTCATTATGGAGTTCTTGTTCGGGTGTGTGTGCATTTCTGATGGGTGTCATCAGCCACGGCTCCAGTGCGTATCCAGCATCCCCCACTAGGTGACCGTCAGGGAAGTCCCCATTGGCAAATCTCTGGTACAGCTGCGTCAGATGCCAGATTTGGGAATCGTGATAGCTTCCAGGGCAGCCAGCACACACATTCATTATTATGCCCTGGGCATCGCACACGACCTGGCAGTTGATGGAGGGGAAGCCCTTGCTGTTGATGTAGACCCTACCCCGCTCACCAGGTGGTGCTTTGATGTGTATGTGCGTGCAGTCTATTGCACCCACTACCTCAGGGTATTCTGCTATTTGGTGGAAAAGACGCATATTGCTGGCCAATGCCTCACGGGAATTGGGGAAATATAAATGCTCACTGACATGTGCTGACATGGCATCCAGAAACTGGTGCAGTACCCTGGATGCTGATGCCTGTGAAATCCCCATCATATCACCAGTTGGTCTCTGGAAGGTACCTGTAGCTAGTATTCTTAGGCCAACACATACCTTGGTATCCACTGGGATGGGTTCCCCTCTGTTGGTTCTGTGTGTGAGGCGTGGCCGGCACAGCTCAGCAATTTGCTGCAGGAGGTCTCTATCCACCCTATAGCGCTCCACTATCTCCAGCTCATGTAGCACCTGGTAGGTTACCCTGGGTCTGTACACTCTTCTCCGTCTCCTCACTGTGGGTTGCTCAGCAGCATTCACAACATCACCACCCTCAGCACCTTGCACATGTTGGTTTATGATAGCAAGAGCAGCCCCTAACATTTTGTCTGACTTTAATGTTTTTAAGCTTTCCCTCTTTGTATACTGCAGTGTTGCAGAGTTCTTTGGAAAAAACAGGGAAGAATGCTGTTTGCAGAGTTTAAAGTGCTGGGCTGGGCTGGGCTAGTCTGCTACCTGTGTAATTGGCTGATTCTGATATATTTCACCTGGCAGCTCTGCTAGTTCTCCTTGGTTAACTTCCTACTCATAGCCGGCCTTAGGCATAGGCCAACTAGGCGGTCGCCTAGGGCACCGCTCTAGCAGGGGAGCTTTTCCAGTATTTCTTTAATGTAGGTGGACTATCATGGGGGCACTGGGGGGAGTGGTGGTGGGTTCTGTGGAGCCCTTTTGCCTAGGGCACCAGTTGACCTAAGGCCGCTCTTTCCCTTCCTTTTCCCTTTCTGTTTCCGCCCATGGCAGCGCCGCACAAGCAAGCACAAACGAGCACACATGTGCACACATGCTGTGTGCACGTTTGCAAGAAATTTCAGATATATTCACGGCATACGCCTTTGGTTTCTGGTTTTCAAAAAGGACAACTGTAGACATGCCTCTTGCGATCCTGAGCAACTCAGGGCAAACACAAGACACTGTACTCCAATAAGCTTACAGCCTTTCTGACACACACCCTCATGATGTTACCTATATTCTACAGTACTACTCCCCTACTCCTACACTTACACTCTTGGGACATGGCTCACATGCTGGGGAAAATTGGGATTCACTATCCTTATCCTCATTTGCATAGGATTGCCTACTAATGCATGGTTACATCACTGAGCCCCCCCCCCTTAGCAACCACTACTCAGTGGCCATGTTGTCTTCAGCCTGCCATTCACCTGCATGGCAGGATTAGCTTTTTAGTGAAAATGGCTATTTCTGGCTCTTTTTAAACTATTTTCTGTTTTTTTAAGGCACCGCACATTTGCGCGGTGCTGCGCTACGCTTAAACATTGGAGATTGGGGGAAAAAAAGTTAGATTTTAATAATTTTAAACATTTATAAATGCCAATGGCCTTATATATGGCCATTGGCATGCTTCCTCAACTGTATGCATCCTTTATTTGGAGCTGTCATAGCTCCGTTTAGCTATTTGCAGAACGGTACTCCGTTACCAATGGAGTACATTTCTGCAGATAACACTACTCTTCCACGGACAGGTTAGTGTTTCCTGGATTGCAAATTTACCTCATTTGCATAGCTTTCAGCAGCAAATGAGGTAATTTGCATACCATGACGCTGTCCGTGCAAGAGTAGCTTTAGAAGCTCTCATGCACGCCCCTGCCGGCTGTTGCTGGATCGCTCGGCAGACATATTGGCTGTCTGACGTCTTACTCTACTCTAAAACTCCGTGCAAGCTTTCGTTAATCTGGCCCAATATATATATATATATATATATATATATATATATATATATATATATATATATATATATATATATATATATATATAAATATATAATATATATATATAAAATATATATATATAAATATATATATATATATATATATATATACATACACACATATGTATATATATATATATATATATATATATTTGGGTCTACTTCATTTCACTGAAAGTCAGTTGCCTGAGCACAATTTACTGAAAGCTCACTTCACTGAAAACTCATCTGACTGCAACTCATTTAGTTGAAAGTTATATATGACCTTTTCCCCATTGTAGTGCGACCCAGGAGTTAGTATATAAAGTAAGGGGAGTGTGGCAGGCACAGCCACCCCACATTGGGGGGTGTGAGGGGCGTAGCCCCCCACATATAGTTTGGATATGTATTGTCTTCTGGAAAGAGTTATTCATTTTTCTTGTAAGTATCTATATCTATGGTTTAAAATGTTTAAAATAGGTGGGAGGCTACACCCCAATCCCCCATACCCCCTTACTTTATATACTAACTCCAGGATCGCACTACAGTGGGGAAAAGGTCATATATAACTTTCAAAGATATGAGTTTCAGTCAAATGAGTTTTCACTGAAGTGAGCTTTCAGTAAATTGTGCTCAGTGAACTGACTTTCAGTGAAATGAAGTAGAGCCATATATATATATATATATATATATATATATATATATATATATATATATATATATATATAGACATGTGTGTGTATAGTAGCATAGAATGCCAGGTCTCACCAAATGTTGATGTACAAAGGACTTAAACGTGCACAAATACAGATGTAAATGATGTACACAGAACTGGTACAGCAAATATGCTGTAAATATAACAGTTGCTTCAATGAGGAATGTTTCTTTACCATACTGATCACGTTTCTTTAGGAGCAGTGGGAAATTTTGCAGCTTTAAGCACAGCAGGTTTACTTAATGAAGCAACAATGCATGACAGGGCAGAGGAAAACTGCTGCAGAGTGTTAACAAACAGCCCTTTTTGGGGGCGTGGTTCTGGAAAATAATCAGCACAAGTGCAGGAAGACTTGGAAGAAAACATCAGGAGGAAGCTGAAAACCATTCTTATTACAGAAATCTAGAAGAGAGCAACTGAGAGGCTCAGACAGACAGAAATACACACACTGAAATACAATGTAACTCTGTTACAGTATATGGGAGTGTGTTGAAGACACTTGCTATGAACTTTTGTTAAGCTATAATCTCATTTTGGGAGGAACCCACATTTGTTTGTGTTTTTGTATAATAAACCATGCTGCCTTTAATCTTTCTGCATATATTTATATTTGTATATGAATATATGTGCAAACAGAAAATAAAACAGACACAGATAGGAAACAGAAATGCACAGCCATCTAAAATAGCTTAACCAAAGTAAATTAACTGTTTTCAGTAGCAGTGGTTCATTTCTACCCAGAATTTTTTGATGGATGATATTTAAATCCACAGAGGTCAAAATATCTGCTTGAAGTCACTCTCAATGCTACTTCTGATCAAATCTAAACTTGTCTTCAGACTCTGAAGCCAGATGTGTTGCTTTATTTATTTTCAGGAGACTCAGTAAAATTGTGATCTATCTAGTGCTGAGACCAGTGAGGCCCTGTATGTAGTCAAAAGACTGTCTGGCTTCCACATTAATGTTTCCGCACAATGCAATAAACTAGTTCTGTTGTACTTCTTCTACTTACCATTACCACTGACATTATGTGGCACTTGCAGACATCGATATGCCATTTCTCGAATCGAAAACTTTGGTTTTTGCAGCTCATAATGGTAATAAATCTTCCTCTTTACTTCATCAGGATCAACACAGACGGTTACTTCAAGAAGGTATCCATTTTTACCTAAACCCCTAAGAAAATAAAAATCAATATTGCCTGGCTTTAATAAACTGCAAATCAGTACGAGATGTGTTAATGGAAACTATTACTATAAGCATAAAGGATGATCAAAGTATGATTTACCAAGAATGCTAGTATCAGCAGTTTAAATAAATACACAGAAAGTGTTCTTTGGCAGTTTCTTGCACCAAAATTGTCTTCCATAGCAAGTCTATCACAGCTTCAGGTATTAAACCCACCTCAAATGCTGCAGCAGTCTTGTAGTCAGAATAATCCATTGGGGGGGGTGAATGGGGTGCATCTTTACATTTGTTTGAATATTTTCATTAAATTTCTTCTTCTTTTAAATGGGTATTGCTTTTAGGCAGCAAGCATGGAAGGAGTATAGCACGTGCCCTCCTGTGAATGTGTGTGTCCCATGAGTGCCCCAGTCCCTGGAATACCCCTGGAATACTAAAGCAAGCTGAGCATTTTTACACTCAAGCAAATTCTTTACATCAGCATTGGACAGGCCATTTGAAAACACCCCCCCCCACATGTCTTTTTTAAGCAGTCAGAAGAAATCTACTCCACTACGTTAAGCAACAGTAGTTATCAAGAGGAAGCACAGGAAGCATATGTATGTTTTTTACTACATTTCTTTTTGACATCAAGAAGTGTGCATGTAAGTGAGTGAGTGTATGAGTGTGGTGTGTGTTTGCATGAATGTGTATATGATATGCCCCAGTTAAGGGTTTTAGGTTAATTGACTTGTTCAGAGTCACACAGTTGAAGGTAGACATAATCAAACCCTGTATCCTTGAGGAAGTTATTACAAGCTTAGAGCCTTAATCCCTCATCACAAATGGCAGACCTTCCTTAGGTTTTTTTTTTTTTTTTTTGGGGTAAATCAGACAGTTTCATTGTTCAGAAAATGTATGACTACGTAAAACCTCTTGTAGTTCTGTTACCCTTTTAAGTAAATTAGAGTTGTGTGGCACTTAAGTCTCTGAACTATTAACAGACTGCTTCTTATAGCAGAAGTACAGGGTTCGAATCCTCCTACCTCCATTTGTTCATTGATACTTACTAGGCTATTGATCCATGAAGATCTGTAGAAGCTTAATTATACAGTCCTATGAAGGTTTTAGCCCTTATTTTTTAAGTACAAATAACTCACAGATTAGCTTACATGTTGCCTCATCCATGAGGCAAAATGTGCTAAACCACAGATAAATTTATGGGTACCTATCCATTCATCCAGAATATGTTTGAATAGTGTAAGGAAAGTACTTTGCTTTATGTGGAGACATAGATAATTCCAAAGAAGATGTAATCTCTGTGATACATATCTTAGCCTCCAACATGTTCCATTCATGTTGTAAATGATTTGCCTACAGTGCGACTGTAATCAAGTCACTTAGACAGTACTCCTTGGTTACCAATGAAGGGACACTTTCTCCAGTGCGCTTATCTGATTAACAAACAGATAAAAATCATTGCGGATGAAGGTCACTAAATAATCTCAGGCATGTGAGTTTCAGACTTTGTGTCCTTCAGAAAATTCCTTGTAATGCAAGTAAGTATGCAAGACAAAGATTTAAAATATATTCCTAATTGTTGGGTTTTGTCTCTGATTCTTGAGCTAAGAGGTTAAGAGGACATGGGGTGTATAATGGGATGCACTGTGTAATTCTTAGTAGGGAGCTGAAATACACTTTATTATTATGTATTTGTTCATTCATTTTATTGTAGCAACATCTGAATGTATGCAATTATACAAGGAGTTGTAATTGATGAATACATCTGTGTGTGTGTATCTTATAGGTTCATAGGTTCATAGGTTCATACTAGGCTATCTGCCCTGGGGCAATTATAAGCCTAGCCCGATTCTGTATGGCTTACGCCACCCCTTGATTTGAGTATACTGTGCCCTTTTTTAAGGTTTAGTTTACTGTGCCTCTGTCTAATAGTGACACAGGAGTAATCCCTGGGACAAACCTATGATCCCCCATCCATTTATCGAGATTCTTCTTGAAGAGATTCAGTGAGGTGCTCTGCCTCACATGAACTGGAATTCTATTCCAGAGCGAAGGGAGCCTCTGGGTTATGAACCTGTCCCTCCAGCAAGTTCTATTTATTTCTGTGCTGAGGTTCAAGTCCCTCGAGCATGTGGCTCTAAGGGATTTAGATTTACTGAGGTGGAGCATGTCCATTAATTCTGGATTTGACATAGCTTTGTATGTCAGGCATAGATCGCCTCGAAGTAGGCGGTATGCAACTGAGTAGAGCTGGAGTTTTTTTAACCGAGCAGTATATGGCATCTGTTTGAGACCCTTGATCCTCTTGGTGAGATACTTTTGGGGTCTTTCTAATTGCTGCAGGTGTCGGGTAAGGTACATCCCAAAAGGGGCATTGTATTCTATGATGGGCCTGATGAGGGATGAATAAAGGGCACGATTACCTCTCTTGATCTAGATGTGAAACCCTTCATGATGAGGTGGGCTATGTAGAAGGTCTTTCTAACCACTTTGGCAATGTGGTTTTCAAAGGAGAGATTGCTATCAACTTGGGTCCCCAGGTCTCTAATAACTTTCTCTGTACTTAATGGGTTTCCGCCTATGTGGTAATTTGTGGGCACATTGTTTTTGCCAAAGGGTATGACTATACATTTTTTGGCATTTAGCTTTAAACCATGGCGCTGGCACCAGTTATCTGTCTCTGTGAGACCTTTTTGAAGGATGTTTGTGTCAGCTGGAGAGTTGATTATGGAGCCCAGTTTGCAGTCGTCTGCGAACTTGGTGAGCCATAGTCCTTCCACGTTTGCCTGTACCTCGGAAAAGTATATACCGAACAAGAGTGGTCCCAGGACAGAACCCTGTGGGGCGCCACTTGTGACCGGTTTTGAGTCTGACATGGCTCCAGCAACTCTCACTCTGTGGGTTCTGTCTTTGAGCCAGTTTGCGACCCATCTTGTGACATATGGTTTATATTTAAGCTAGATAGCTTATCTATGATGCCAGTGGGGTATTGTGTCAAATGCCTTTGCAAGGTCCAGATAGGCTGTGTGGACTACCTTTCCTTCATCTATGGCTTTGGTGACTGTTTCAAAGAAGTCAACCAGGTTCAAAAGGCAGGATCTGCCCTTGACAAAGCCGAACTGGGTAGGATCTAGTGTCTGTAGGTCCCCAATGTCTTTGTTTATGAGCTCCATGATGATCCTCTCCATAGCCTTGCAGACTAAGCTAGTCAGGCTTATGGGCGATAGTTTCCAGGGTCGTAGATGCTCCACCTTTGTGGAGTGGGACCACTGTTGCTGTCACGCCATTCTGTGGGCACATATCCTGTAGTGAGGCTGAGATTGTATAGCTGTTTTATTTGAGGGATTAGTTCCTCTTGTAGTTCATGTAGGGCGCTTAACCTGGGACGCCATCTGGTCCCATGGAAGCAGTGTTTTTGCTTTGGAGAGGGCAGCCTTCACCTGAGCATCTGAGATGTTTGGGAGGCAGCCCTCTGCCGGGATAGATATTTGCTCTTTTGGGGGAGGTGGAGAAGTTTGCACTGAACCTGTCTGCCAGGATATTGGCGATGTCTGTGGGTTCAGTGTATTTTTGTCGTTTAGAATCAACTCAGAACAAGTCTGGGAGTTGCATCCCAAGTTTCTAACATAACTGAAAAAAGCCTTATGATTGTCTTTGGTGTCCTGTGCAATTTTTCTCTCGAAGCTGGCCTTGGAGGATTTTATGAGGGATTGTAATTTTTTGCTAGTACTGATCAGAGATGCCTTCCCTATTAGGGATTTTGCTCTATCATGTAGTAGCTTCCTCCTTCTGTTGTACAGTTTATTTATGGCAGGGGTCCACCAGACTGGACGCCTGGCTTTGCATGATTGGGTCTTGGTTTTGTTTGGGATAGCATGATCCATGCATTCCTGGAGATGTCTGTAGAATGCATTTATATAGGATTCTGCAGTTTGGGCTGTAGTTTCCACTGGCCCTGTGGCCTTGAAGGATTCCACCGGTTTTGAGAAGTGAGAAGTTCGCTTTTGAGAAGTTTTTCACTGTGGTTTTCTGGGCTGGGGGTGGAGTCGGGATGTGGACATCCAGTGAAATTAATTTATGGTCTGATCTTACCAATGAGGGATATACTTCTGGTGTGGAGCATAGAGTCCCCATGTTGGTAATGATCAGGTCTAGTATGTTGTCCCCTCTTGTGGGAGTGGTGACTAGTTGTTCCATAGCATTTGAGTTTATAATTTCCAGGAATCTTTGGGCTAAGGTGCTGGGGCTTGAGTAGTGCTTCCAGTCAATGTTTGGGTAGTTGAAGTCGCCCAATATACTGGTGTGGAGAGATCTTCATGTTCTCCAATGTTTTCAGGAAAGCCGAATGGGATTCCTGACTTTGAGAGGGTGGTCTGTAGGATGCTATAAACTGAAAAGCAGTCTTGCCACTGTTAGTTGCACATGGATGGTCTCCGATGCTTTGCAATGCCACTAACCTGGAGGTGTGGATATCCTTGATAAATATGGAAACTCCCCTCCTTTTGTGGTTCGGTCCGGGTTTTGGGGCGAAAAGCATGATATGAGGTATAGCCTGGTAGTGCTGGGGTGCTCTCTGGAGCCTTGAACCAGGTTTCTGTCACTGCACAGATATCGATGTTCTCCATACTGAGGAGAGCCTTGAGTGCGTGCATCTTGAGGTTAAGACTTCTGGCGTTTAGCAGCATTACCCTTAGTTTCTTGTTCCTTGTGCTCTCTATGGGGTGGGTTTGACTTTTGAGCCTTGCCTAAAAAGGCACTATGGGGTGGCAAGAGCCTTTGCCAATATCCGAAAGCCCAGTGGTGACAGGTGCAAGCCGTCCCTAGCGAAACAACGTGGCTTGTCGAGCATGTCATCCCAGGCTGACAGACACTGGATCCCCTTTGAATGACACCAAAATTTTAGCCAATTGTTAAAATTGATCATTTTGTCTTTGTACTGTGGCATCATTCTAGGTGAGGGTAAGATGCTGCTCAAGGTCAGGGTCATACCAGCCTGGGCTACATGATCAGAGAGCTCCTCTATGTCCCTTTTCATGTAGTCCAGGGAGGTGCGTCTCAGGTCATTCACACCAGCATGTACAATGACTGAGTCATATTTGTATTTGCTTTGGAGTGACCTGAGTGCTTGCGTTATGTGGCGGATCCTAGCGCCCGACAGGCAGCTCACTGTGACCTTCTCTTTATTCAGCCTGGTGAGCGGGACGTCAGTGTGTCTGACAATAGAGTCACCTATAACAAGAGTATCAGGTGTGTTATTCAGCCTTAAGGGCTGTGGCTGCTTGGCACACTGACTTTGTGGGTTATGTGTTGTGTGTGTTTTGTTTTGAGGTAGCATTTGCTTGGATGTCTGCTTTGGAGGTCTCTGTTGCTTAGGTAGATTTTTATTTAGAGCCTCAGTATGTTTTTGTGTATTTATGTGTTTGGTTCGCTGATGTGGTGGGACTATGTGATACTGGAATTGTGTTGTGTGAGGTTACCTTCTCCTCCTGACTGGTTACACCAGTTTTGAGATGAGAGAGCTCAGCCTCCAGTTTGGCTAAATAGTTGCATCTCTCACATATATTTGAACCTGTTTGGAAGAGGAGAGGGTTGTCCGTGTACATGAGACAGTTGTAACATTGCCTCAAAATTCCCAGATTCACCAGCTGGACTGGAGAGGAAACCATTGACTGACCTTTGGACATGCTAGAGTAATATAGGGAAACTGAATTTAAGACGGACCAATAGAGGACAGGGTAATCGTAGAGAGTATAAGAGTAAGTAGTGCTTATGGTTTAATAGTGCTAACTTGTAGGATTACTTAATTGGACCAGTGAAGGGCCTTAGAATAAGAATATGGTGTTTAAATTGAGAGATAGAGCAGTTCTAAGGGAAAAAGTGAAGAGCAGACTTTGTGGAGCCAGGAATAGTTTAAACCCAATTAAGTGGCACTGCCCACTGTTGCGCTATGCACAAAAACGCGCAAAACCCCACAAAAGAGGGTTTTAAGAGAGGAAGATGAAGGAGTTTTGGACTTGACCCAAAATGGCCAATAAAACTACAGTTTCAAGTCAGTAACCACTCCCACAAGGGCAGGCAGGCTGCTCAATGTTTTTCACTGCCACTGATCAACAGAGAGACTTTCCTTTAGCCCAAGCAAAAAATGGCCTCACAGAAACTTACAAACAGTTCAAGAACAGCAAGCCTGTAAATGAACTTTTTTAAATCTCAGAAAAGTGGGAAAAAAGCAAGATTTTTTTTGTTTTTGTTTTTCAGAGATAGCAGAGGTTAACAAGTATCAGCAAGTTATAACAGTGCAGTAAATGACCCCACACAAGAGTGCTAGGCCAAAGACAGATAAAATGCAAGTTTTGAGAAAAACGATTTTAAAAATAAGTGCAAACAGGAAATTCAGTAAACAGCTCTAGGTTGTGCTCTAAATACTGTTACTAATGCAGAAATCAAATTTAACAAGCCAGAAAATGCTCAAAATAGGCGGCTATGCAGAAAAACTTAGCAAATAAACAGAGGAAAAATACTTAAAGTCTCAAAAGTGGCTCCTTTCTTCTCTCAGCGTTTTCTCCTCTTGGTGGGTGCTTCCCCAACAGCCAACAAGCCTGAAAAGACGCCAAAACCACGAGGCAACCAGGTTTTAAGAGAGGAAGATGAAGGAGTTTTGGAATTGACCCAGAATGGCCAATAAAACTACAGTTTCAAGTCAGTAACCACTCCCACGGGGGCAGACAGGCTGCTCAATGTTTTCACTGCCACTGATCAACAGAGAGACTTTCCTTTAGCCCAAGCAAAAAATGGCCTCACAGAAACTTACAAACAGTTCAAGAACAGCAAGCCTGTAAATGAACTTTTTTTAAATCTCAGAAAAGTGGGGAAAAAAGCAAGATTTTTTTGTTTTTTTTTTTCAGAGATAGCAGAGGTTAACAAGTATCAGCAAGTTATAACAGTGCAGTAAATGACCCCACACAAGAGTGCTAGGCCAAAGACAGATAAAATGCAAGTTTTGAGAAAAACGATTTTAAAAATAAGTGCAAACAGGAAATTCAGTAAACAGCTCTAGGTTGTGCTCTAAATACTGTTACTAATGCAGAAATCAAATTTAACAAGCCAGAAAATGCTCAAAATAGGCGGCTATGCAGAAAAACTTAGCAAATAAACAGAGGAAAAATACTTAAAGTCTCAAAAGTGGCTCCTTTCTTCTCTCAGCGTTTTCTCCTCTTGGTGGGTGCTTCCCCAACAGCCAACAAGCCTGAAAAGACGCCAAAACCACGAGGCAACCAGGTTTTAAGAGAGGAAGATGAAGGAGTTTTGGAATTGACCCAGAATGGCCAATAAAACTACAGTTTCAAGTCAGTAACCACTCCCACGGGGCAGACAGGCTGCTCAATGTTTTCACTGCCACTGATCAACAGAGAGACTTTCCTTTAGCCCAAGCAAAAATGGCCTCACAGAAACTTACAAACAGTTCAAGAACAGCAAGCCTGTAAATGAACTTTTGAAATCTCAGAAAAGTGGGAAAAAGCAAGATTTTTTTGTTTTTTGTTTTTCAGAGATAGCAGAGGTTAACAAGTATCAGCAAGTTATAACAGTGCAGTAAATGACCCCACACAAGAGTGCTAGGCCAAAGACAGATAAAATGCAAGTTTTGAGAAAAAAACGATTTTAAAAATAAGTGCAAACAGGAAATTCAGTAAACAGCTCTAGGTTGTGCTCTAAATACTGTTACTAATGCAGAAATCAAATTTAACAAGCCAGAAAATGCTCAAAATAGGCGGCTATGCAGAAAAACTTAGCAAATAAACAGAGGAAAAATACTTAAAGTCTCAAAAGTGGCTCCTTTCTTCTCTCAGCGTTTTCTCCTCTTGGTGGGTGCTTCCCCAACAGCCAACAAGCCTGAAAAGACGCCAAAACCACGAGGCAACCAGGTTTTAAGAGAGGAAGATGAAGGAGTTTTGGAATTGACCCAGAATGGCCAATAAAACTACAGTTTCAAGTCAGTAACCACTCCCACGGGGGCAGACAGGCTGCTCAATGTTTTTCACTGCCACTGATCAACAGAGAGACTTTCCTTTAGCCCAAGCAAAAAATGGCCTCACAGAAACTTACAAACAGTTCAAGAACAGCAAGCCTGTAAATGAACTTTTGAAATCTCAGAAAAGTGGGAAAAAGCAAGATTTTTTGTTTTTTTTTTTTCAGAGATAGCAGAGGTTAACAAGTATCAGCAAGTTATAACAGTGCAGTAAATGACCCCACACAAGAGTGCTAGGCCAAAGACAGATAAAATGCAAGTTTTGAGAAAAAAACGATTTTAAAAATAAGTGCAAACAGGAAATTCAGTAAACAGCTCTAGGTTGTGCTCTAAATACTGTTACTAATGCAGAAATCAAATTTAACAAGCCAGAAAATGCTCAAAATAGGCGGCTATGCAGAAAAACTTAGCAAATAAACAGAGGAAAAATACTTAAAGTCTCAAAAGTGGCTCCTTTCTTCTCTCAGCGTTTTCTCCTCTTGGTGGGTGCTTCCCCAACAGCCAACAAGCCTGAAAAGACGCCAAAACCACGAGGCAACCAGGTTTTAAGAGAGGAAGATGAAGGAGTTTTGGAATTGACCCAGAATGGCCAATAAAACTACAGTTTCAAGTCAGTAACCACTCCCACGGGGGCAGACAGGCTGCTCAATGTTTTTCACTGCCACTGATCAACAGAGAGACTTTCCTTTAGCCCAAGCAAAAAATGGCCTCACAGAAACTTACAAACAGTTCAAGAACAGCAAGCCTGTAAATGAACTTTTTTAAATCTCAGAAAAGTGGGAAAAAAGCAAGATTTTTTTTGTTTTTTTTGTTTTTTCAGAGATAGCAGAGGTTAACAAGTATCAGCAAGTTATAACAGTGCAGTAAATGACCCCACACAAGAGTGCTAGCATCTCAGAGTAGTTATGGTACAAAGGAAGAAACTATTGTAGTTAACACAGACTTCATCATATCAGAGACATTCTTTGGATACACTACTTTCTTGACTGTTGACTGTGTGCTTATTTGTCTGTGAATAAACTTCACAGCATAGAGTCTATGCGATTAATGTTAAAATATTAACTATTAATGCATTTTTAATTTAACTTTTTTTTTTTTTTTTTGCCGGCACAAGGGTGTAAAATGCACCATGCTGGACTACAACAGTTTACTACTTAGTGCAGATGTGTTAAAGCTATAAGAGGTTAATGACCTGCTTCCTATAAAACAGTTTTTAATTCATTTAAGCCTTCATTTGTTTAGTGTGAGTCTGACCATGTAATTTTAACACTCAGCAATGCTGAAACCCCTAAAAAGAGATACTTGTGTCCAGCAGGCTGCCCCAAGCTGTTGTCAAATTCACTACGCGTTGAATTCCTGCACCCTTCAGATACCCCTCCCCCTAATTAGTGCTAACCCCTAATTTTCTATATGCTATTTGACTATAAATCCTTACATACCTTTTGTAGTTTAATGGATTTTCAGATGTGATTTCAATAAATGTGAAGCTTCAAAGGAACAGAAGTGTACTGTTGCTCATGCTGTTTTCAATGCAAGTGTTTTGTTTTTCCTCATTAAATGCCTGTCAGTGATTTTGCTGTAAAACTTTTAATAAAAGTTTTAAATTAAATCCAAGTCTCTGTGACCATTGTAAAAGTAAAGCAAACAGGATCCACAGCACACGACAGGTTTCAACAGTGTTTTACGGTAACTGGAGAGAGAGACAGTCAAGCAATGGGGACATCAGTATAGCTACAGGGTTAGGAGCCTAGTCTATTACTCTGCCTAGGACTCCATTTGACCAAGATATGGCTCAGTTCATATTGTTCATAAACAGCACTGCACATGACATAAGTATTTAACGTCATATGTATGTCCTATGTTTTTGTTTTTCTACCTTTTAAACAAGGTAGAGGGGCAACCCAGGAGCACTGCCTGGTTAAGCAACATACTCAGAGTTGCACAGTATGCAAAGCAAAGTAGAACTAATCAAACCCCATACTCTTGATTGCAGGAAGCAGCTCACTAAGAGTTTAGAACCTTAATCCTCTGCAAAAACTGCTAGACCTTTACTTGAGCCTTCATTTTATGACAGTCAGTAATGGAGTTTCAAGGCTCTTGTTCAAATGTTCAGAAAATGCATGTTGACGCAAAACCTGTTGTTCTGCTAATTTTGTAAGTGAATTAGAGTAATTTGCATTTTATCTGTAAGTCATTTTGCAGAAAATCATTGATTTTGCCTCATGTTCATGTCCTGTCCATCATTAACACCCTTTTTTCTGGTAAATCACTCAGGATGACTATCAGTCAGTAATGCCTGTTATTACAGTTTCATAGTTTATATTGTTCAGAGAAGGCACATTCACATGTCACTAACTGCTCTGCGAACAGTTTAAGTGATTTGGAGTTGTCTGGCATATATGCTAATACTGCTTCCTGTAGTCAGAGGCACAGGGTTTAAATCTTTCTACCTCTATTTGCCTTGCTTGTGACTTTCAGCAAGTCACTTAAACAGGCAGGCAGTGATCTTAGGTTATCCCTTATAAAGGGATACTTTGCCTACTGGATTTAAATTTAACATACATAAAATAATATTTAAAATTTGTCTGCATTTGTCCCTCATCATTTTTGCCTTTGTCTGTAACCTTTCATTAAAGAACTTGAGAGGTATTTCAGTCTGTTCCTTGTAGAATTTGTGGATTCTGACAAATTGCTGCCAATACTAAATAACAACTTTACTTAATTATATCTTAAAACGCTTGCACACAGACACTAATGGAAAAGAAAAAGCACATTAACATTCGCCATATTTATGCATTATACTCTACATATATGTTTTCTTTCTTTTTAACAGTTACTCACTCCAACATTACACAAATTGTTCAGTTCCTGCCTTCCCTTAAATCTCACTTCTCCTCCAACATTATACTGCATGTATTGTTCCTATAAATTCCATTTATTTCTATATATATATATTTCTTTCTTTTTCTAAAGACTCCAACTCAAGTTTTTTTTTTAATCTCATTTACAATATTCAATACTTCAGCTTACATTTGGCTTAGATTTTGATTTCCATTTTCTAGACATTGCCTTTCTGGCAACCAATAGTCGAAATCCTGTGCCCCAGGTCAAAGGTCAAAAGTATAATTTCCTTACTGCAGCCATTTGCTCCCAAATATTTCTGACACAGTACTCTGTAGGGAATTTTTAAGTGCAAACTCATTACCCATCCAAAAATATGTTTTTAGTTACTCCTCTCTTTTCCATTACATCTCCACTGTTGGCAATTTTCCTGTCGAAAAATTCTCTGAAATCTGCTTCGGCTATAAAAATACCTATGCCAACACTTCCAAGGAAAATTCCTAAACTTTTGAACTATTCTGCAAACATGGAAACCATACAGATGTCCTTTCATTGTTCCTTTGTAAAGTGCCTTTCCAGTCTCTCTTCCCAATCTTTTCTAACATCCTCTGATTGACTCTTATAACAGTTGTGCATTATTTTATATACCCTACTAATTATCCCATTTTTAACAGCAGCTTCTGTTCTACATTCAACTAAACTCTACTCTACAAAAACTGGTCTTTCACTTAGCACTCCCCTATCCCTTTTTCTTTGACTATACTCTGATATCAATCCCTGTTACGGAAGACAGTCTCTAACCTGTAATTCTAACTTTTTTTTGGCTTCATCCTACTCTATTAACTTTCCCTCTCTATTCATTTTCCCCCAATACCTTTATTCATTTGCCAATTTTCTCCAGAACATGCAAGTCCCCTATATCCCTATTTACAGTAATCCCTATTAGCAAAATCTACTTTGTATATTCCCATGTTGGCTTAGTTCTTAAAATACTTTTGGCAACTTTAAGAAAATAATACTCTGTATGGTTGCTATTTTCCTTAAGGATCTACATCCAAAATCCTATTTTCTTATTATTTCTTGACAGCTCCCCCCATTTCATCATCATCCCTTTCCACTCTGATTTGTAACTTTCTGCTTTACTTATATATATATATATATATATGAGCTTTAACTGCATAGCTTTAAAGAATCTACTCAAATCAGACAATCTTAAACCATCTTGTTCTATGGGATGGATTACTTTCTCCCACTTAACTCTTACCCCCCTTCCCCCTCCAAAAATAAATTCCTTCAACTATTTATTAATTGCTATCTACAACTTCTCTTCTGGTTGATAAAAATAAGCTTGACTTATACATAAAACTTCTTCTTTCGGCTTTTCCCAGTTAGGGGTCACCACAGTGGATCACCTGTCCGCTCATGACTGACAGTGGAGTTTTACGGTGTCGAGTTGCCAACCCGGCACCCAACCTTCCACAAAAGGCACACACATGCAAGCACTCACGCCTAGGGCCAATTTAGAGTAATATTTTTACTGCTTGCATTTTACCATCCATATCCATAATCAATAACTTCAGGTTTCTCAATTTTTTGTAAACATTTTTATTAAATTATCACTTATGACATAGGCAATCATACATTTATATAAATGAAAACAAACCATATTAACATATTAACATATTTTAGTTGCAAACATTATACATCACTTATAATTTTCCAGTCATTGTCACTCTTTTAAACCTCCTTCCTCCTCCAAAACGTTATTCTGCATGTATTGTTCCCACAGTTCCCTATTTTCCCTAAGTAATTTGCTCTTACCCTTTTCCAAAGATCCCATTTTAAATTGTTTTATCTCTGTTAGTATATTTACTACTTCTAATATAGTTGTTTTAGACTTTATCCATTTTCTAGTAATTGCTTGTTTTGGCAGCCACCATCATTAGACTCAGCAAAGCCTAACTATGTCTAAGCAGTTCTGAATCTCTACCATAGCTCAAAAATTATTTCCTTAGTTATACCAATTTGTTCACCCAGCATTTCTGATAGAGTAGTCCGCAGGGAAATTTTAAAGTCTGCCAACTCATTACACTCGCAAAAAATATGTTCCAATTACCTCTTTCTTCCATATCACACTTGCAACATTTGCAGTCTACCTGAGAAAAAATTCTTTGGAGTCTTCTTGGGGTATATGAATACCTATGTAAACACTTCCAAGCAAAGACCCTAAATCTTCTAGACTTTGTTGTATATTTGGGAGACATACATATACCCCCATTGTTTTTTTAAGGATTGCCTATCCAACCTGTCTTCCCAATCCTGTCTAACCTCCTCTGATTGATTCTTATAGTTATCATGCAATATTTTATATTACTAATTATCCCTTTTTTAACAGCAGCTTCTGTTCTAGATTCTACTAAAAACTCTACTAGTGCTGTTTTTTTTGCATATGATACCCCTATGTCTTTCTCTTTGTCTATACTCTGATATCAAATCCTTGATAGGCAGAGCAATCTCTAGCCTGTAGTTCAAATAAATTCTTGGCCTTTTCCCATTCCATTACCTTTCCTCTCTAATTATTTGCTCCCAATACCGTGATTCATTTGGAAGTTTTCTCCAGAAGATTTTAGCCCCGCTTGCCTATTGTCTGCATCCCTAATGGCAGTCATCCCTACCAGCAGAATCTTTTTTCTCCATTCCTGTTTTGGCTTAGTTCTTAGAATACTTTCTGAATATAATACTCTATATGGTTATTGTTATTCTCCTTAAGGATCTGCATCTAAAATCCCAGTTTCTCCTTGTTTTTTGAGTTTCCCTCCTGTTTCATCATCCCTTTTCACTTTGAATTATAGCTTTCTGCTTGTGCTACGTATAGCAGCCTTAACTGTATATCTCTGAAATACCCCTTCAAATCACTTGACCCCAAACCACCTTATTCTTTTGGAAGATTCAGCTTATTTCACTTGACTCTTGCCGTCTTACCCTCCCAGATAAAATCCTTCAGCTCATTATTAATTGCTATCCATGATTCTCCTCTGGTTGATAAAAATATGCCTGAACTGTGTAGAAAGTTAAGGGACTAAAAACATTTTGACTGCTTCTGTCTTGCTATCCAATTTCTCTGTTTTTGTACTATCTTTTGTTTAGCCTCTTCCCACATATTCTTAGCTGCCACAACAGACTCATTTTTAATCCTTATTCCCAAGTACTTAATTTTATCATGTCCTCATAAATATGGGTATTACTAAACTGATTTGTGTGTGGATACATACTTTACAGCTGTTGTTTTTGTTTTATCTTCATTAAATTTGTATCTCAAAATGTTCCACAACCACGAAATGTCCATTTCTGGTTTTATCAGGTACAAAGTAACATCATGTACAAATAAATCCATTTTTTCTTGACTACCATACCAATTATATCCTTGAATTTCTGAGTCCCTTATTTTATTTGCCAATGGTTCTAAATATAATGCAGATAACAAAGGGGAGAGTGGACACCCCTGCCTGGTTCCTTTGGTCAAGCAGATACTATCAGAGAGAGGCCCACACACTTTAATTTTCACCCTTGATCCCTCATATATCCTCCTAATCAACCTTATAATTTTTTCAGGGAATGCAAACGCTTCCACTGCTCTTCTCATGAAGTCCTAGCTTACACTGTCAAATGCCTTCTCTGCATCAAGACCCACCAATAACAGTGATATTTTCTTACTTTCTGCTTCCCTATGTATCATCATAATGCTGCCAAATGTTTGCATCCCCTCCACAAAACCACAATAATCCATATCTATTAATTTTGGCATCACTTTTACCATTCTTTTAGCTATTATAGACAAACTTTATAGTCATGGTTTAGTATGAAATGGGCCTGTATGAAGCTGTATCTGATGAATTTTTACCTTCTTTAGGTATTACAGTTACCACCACTTTCTTCCAGGATGTTGGTATTTCTACTCCTCTTAAAATACTGTTAATTTTGCAATACTGTTAAACAAAACCTTCCAGATCTTTATTAGTTTTTTCCCTCCTAGCTTCCAAACTTCCACAGGAATGCCATCTATTCCTTGGACTTTCCTGTACCTGTCCTCTACCTCTAACCCTGGCATATTTAATTCTTCCATAAACATTTCCATTCATACCATTTCTTGATTTCCATATTTCGCTGCTTTATACAGACTTTCATAGAATTTCCAAAATATTTCTAATAGCTCTACAGGATCCGTGTTATCTTCCTTGTTATAAAATCCCTAACCTTGGTGACAGCCCTATCTACTTTCTGTTGCCTGAGCTGTGGTGCTAAAAGTTTTTATGCTCTAGAGTTAATATAAAAAACACTTGCTTAACAGCAATGTTTCTAAACATATGCATATTATCGAGGTCATTCCTTATTTTCTGTTTGGCATTCTGCAGTTGCTCCTCTTCTTGTTCTGTGAGATCCCCCCCATTTGTCGGTCCTGTTACATAAGTCTTGTTTCTTCTTAACCATATCTCCCTTTTTTTATTTCTACCCTATTTTTAAACTCCACTTTAATTTTTTCCCTCTTCTTTAGTTATATTTTCAGAAGAAATGTCTATGGTCTCTAATAGCTCCTGAATAATTTCCACTACCCATTCCTTAAATTCCTCTCTTTTCAACAGATAGGTGGGGAAGTGTCTCATTTTTACTTCATTACCCTGTGTTTTTATTTTAGTTATTACTGGTGCATGATCCAAAATTGTTATTGGGTATGTATCAAGACCTTCAATTAAATGCACATGTTCCTGAGAAATGTAAATTCTGTCTAGCCTAGACCAGTTTTTGTAACTTGGGGAATAATATGTAAATTCACTCCACACTCCTATTACTGAATTCACATGTTCCATGCCAAATATTTTCATACATTTCTTTAAAAATCGACACTTCTTTGTTATATTTTCCCTTCTGGGCCCCCCCGACACATCTTCACTACTGCAAATCAAATTACAGTCCCCACCTATAAGTAATATTTCTCTCAGAATGTTCTTAAGCTCCATTGTAGCAGTTTTCAGTGGAATATAAATACATCCCAGTGTAATCTCCTAGCTTGCCTGCAGCACCATAGTATGCAAATCTATCATAATTGCCCTTTTTATCCTCTTCTAGTACTATTGGAGCTCCTCTTGCAATTAATACAAGTACCCCCTTCCCTTTTCCTAGGTATTCCACTGAATAAACCTGTCTTTATCAAATTCACATGTTCAGTACTTTCCAAGTGTGTCTCATGTAGCATAGCTATTTGCACTCTACATTTTTTAATATAGTTCACTACTCTTTCTTTTTTGTATGTATGTGTGTTGACAATTCATGTTTAAAGACATTATAGAAAGCATCATATTTCTGAGATATTATTATTCCCACCTTTTATGTATAAGAGCTTTTTGTTAAATCTTTAGCTTCGGCTTTTTGGCAGGTTAATCTTTTGTACAGCTGTTTCTTGTCATCTCCATTTTAGCCTATGTCACATCTTACAGAACTTTTTGTTTTACTGAAAACTCTTAAATAAACACACACACACATAACCCTGTAAAACCTCTTAACTTAATAACAACACAAATAACTACGTACATCTTCAAATATTGAAGTTTCACCCTCCTAATACACACACACACACACACACACACACACACACACACACACACAGACTCAAGCTAACCAAACCAAAGGAGATCCATGTTAAGACCCAAAAGATTTAGTTCTGTCAAAATAGTAATGGCGTTTTCTGTGGACATCCAAGGTATGGAGCATCCTTTCTCCCTCAGGGAGATGGATAGTTTGGCTTAAAGTAAACTCAGATACTACTTTAAGCATAAAAGAAGGATTAGTTCTCAAAGAAATCCTGTCCCTAAGGAAAATGAGATAGGGTTGACTTACCATGAGAGCTTGCAACTCAGGTACTCTCCTTGCAGAGCTCACAGCAATCAGTAAAACTGTTTTCCATGTTAAAATCTTCATGTCAGAGAGGTTAGCTGGTTCAAATGGAGCATGTGTAGCTTCTCTAACCCAAATTAAAGTTCTCAAGGAGAGGCCACCCGTTCACCTGTGCAAAACCCTTTCAAAAACATTTTGACATGAGGCTGCACTGAAATGGACAGATATGCTGAAATGGATGATAAATTAACCTTGACAGAGGAATAAGAAAGGCCATTGGATAGTGACTCACATAAATACTGTAAAACCGGAGAACATGTTATGTTGTTGGCACCAATGAGAAAACCTTTTCCATTTGTTAATATATGACTTTCTAGTAGCAGGCTTTCCTGTTTCCATTAGTACCTGTTGCATGTCCTCAGTAAACAGGTGCCTATCTTCCAGGCAGTCAATTGAAGTTAATTAATGTTGGGATTATCAAACACCTCTATTCTTGTGTGAGTAGATCCAGTCTATGAGGAAGCATGTGTTAACTGCCCCTGGCATTTTCCAAAAGAAAGCAGAACCACTGTTGTCTAGGCCAGAAGACAGTTGCCACAATGATCTTGGGGGATTCCTTCTGAATCTTCAGAAGTATCCTGGATGTTAGTGGAAAGGGAGGAAAAGCATACAGGAAAATTCCTGTATAAGGAAAAGAAAAGGCAACTGTCTTCTACGCCTTCTTGCATGCAGTCCTGGAACAGAATCTTGCCAGTTGATTGTTTAGAGAGGAGGCAAAGTGGTCTACTCAAGGAACTCACTACAGATGGATCAAATTTTGGAAGACCCCCCTGATCTGGTTTCTATTCATGAGGGTCTGCCCTGGTCCTGCACAGCTTGTCTGGCCCACAGTTTTGACCTGATAGACTGTAGGATGCCTGTAGATTGAGACAGCATTGAGAAGTTATATCCCAAGCTAACATGACTAGTCTACAAAGGGAGTATGACCTGTTACCCCCCCCCCCCACACTTGTTGATGTACCACATGACTGTAGTATTGTCTGTAACTCATGGGAACCAAAGATAATTCAGGGAGTTGAGTCTCAATCATGGCAAGCATCCCTTTTATATTTATGTGCTTGGGTCTGTCCTTGGTGTTCCACATACCCTGCACTTTAATCTCTTATGAAACTGCTGCCCAGCAAAGTCCAAGGCATCTATGTGACTAACTGCTTTGAAACAGGGAGGCAGAAAGAGAGATCCAGATTTAAGGATATCTGCCATTTCCAACAAATAATTTTTCTTCTGACAAACTACTGCACTGGGATTTGTTTCTTTCTCACATGGAGTCTTGCCAGGCCAGGGTTATTATAAGAATCATAGAAGTCATGAGACCCAGAATCCTGTGGTATTCCTTGCAGTGACTAACGTTAAAGTGGAAAATCTTAGAAATCCATCTAAATATACATCTATTTTTTCCGGTGGAAGAAAACCCTTTGAACTGAGGTATCTAGTTGACATCCCAGGAGCACAATCTTGTATGAAGTCTAGAATGACTTTTAAATGTCCTTCAGGAATAGCAGCTTGTGTAAAAGATCTCTCACTCAAGAGAGAGAGAGATACCTGACACTTTGAAAAAGACTCTGAAAAGATAAGCAAGTCACCTAAATATGGAAACTGTGGATACCCTGTAGCCTGCAATGAGCGATAAATGAAGCTCGACACTTTTGAACACTCTTGGTGCAGCGGATAGTCCAAAGGGTAAGGCAGAAACTTAATAATGTGATCCAGACAGACAAAACCTTCAGAAACATCTGAAGTCTAGCTGAATAGGGATGTGAGGATAAGTATCTTTTAACTCTAGTGTTACCAAGAAACTTGAAAGAGGAAGAAAATGTAACAGGTTGTGAAGTGACATCATGGGATCTCTGGATCATAGGAAGTTACTAGGCTAATATTCCTAGGGCCCTTGCAAGCCTAGTCAAGTTCTTACCCTTATTTCTATGATCAGCACCTATTGCTCCTGTCTAAGAGGGACACAGGTGGAACCCCCCGGGGTGAATTTACGGTCACCCATCTAATCATCCAGACTGTGTTTGAAGAGGGCCATTGAGGTGCTATGATTGATATGAAGTGAAAGTCTGTTCCAAAGGTGTGGTAATCTCTGGGAGACAAACCTGTCCCTCTTGCAGGTTTTATTAATGTCACATATCAGGTTAAGGTCCTTGGAGCGAGTAACCCGTGTACCATTTGACTTATGGATATGCAGCATTTCCAATAACGCAGGGTCAGAGATTGCCTTATATGCTAGGAAGAGATTGCCTCTCAGTAGTCTGTTTGAAACAGAATAAAGTACCTGTGATTTCAGATGATCCCCACAGAACAGATGTTGAAGACCTGGAATTTTCCTTGTGAGGAACCTTTGTGGTCTCGCCAATTGCTGGATGTGCTTGGAAATGTACATACCAAAAGGGACATTGTACTCAATTATTGGCCTGATGAGGGAAGAGTACAGGGAGGTCATAACTTCTTTTTTTCTGGAGGCAATGTCCTTACTTATGACATGAGCAATATAGAATGCCCTTCTTACTACTGTGGAGACATGGTGGTCAAAGGTAAGATCGCTGTCAACCTGTGTGCCCAGGTCTGTCACAACTGAGTCTATACTTAAGTTGTGGCTATTGATGCGGTAGTTAGCAGGAACACTGCTCTTGCCAAAAGGAATGATAATACATTTTTTTTGCATTCAGTTTAAGGCCATGACTCTGGTACCAGTCATTTGTTTGTGTAAGACCCTCCTGTAGGATGTTGACACAATTTGGAGATTCTATGACCTCTCCCAGTTTGCAGTTAACAGGAAACTTTGTCAGCCACAGACATTTAGTTTTTGCTTGTACTTCGGAGAAATAGATGGTAGAGGTCCCATGACTGATCTCTGTGGAACACCACTGGTTACAGGTCTGCTGTTAGAGGTGGATTCCCCTATTTTGACTATATGATTTCTACTAGTGAGCCAGTTAGTGACCCATCTAATGATATATGTGTTGATGCCTAGTTGGGTGAGTTTGTCAATGATGCCAGAATGGGGGATAGTGTCAAACCCCTTGGCTAAGTCCAGGTAGGATGTATGCACAGATTTTCCCTCATCCAGGGCCTTGGTGACTGTCTCAAAGAAGCCCACCAGGTTTAACAGGCACAATCTCACCTTGAGAAATCCAAACTGAGCAGGGTCAAGTGTTTGGAGATTTCCCATATCTTTGTTGATAAGGTCCATGATGATTCGCTTCATGGCCTTGCATATAAGACTAGTCAGGCTAATAGGTTTATAGTTCCCAGTGTCAGTGGAAGCACCACCTTTGTGCAAGGGAATGACGGTGGTTGTTTTCCATTCAGCTGGTATGAAGCCAGTTCTTAGACTATGATCGAAAAGAGTACCCAGTGGTGATGCTAATTCATACTGGAGCCCATGTAGGACACAGCCAGGGATGTTATCAGGTCCCATAGATGCTGTATTTTTGGTCTTAGAGAGGGCATTTATGACCTGCTCTTTAGAGCTACAGGGTAGGGGACAGGTGGTAGGCATGTCATGGGATATGTGCGGTGAGGACAGGGGAGTGAAGTTTTCACAGAACTTGTCGGCCAACCAGTTAGCTATGTCCACAGGCTCAGTATATGTGGTATCATTAATTAAAAGTTCGGCACAAATCTGGGCCTTTCTTTTTAGGTTACGGATGTAACTACAGAATGCCTTGTGGCTGTTCTTTGTTGAGGAAGCTAACTTGGATTCATAGTTTGCTTACGAGGACTTCACAAGAAGTCTTATATGATTGTTTAAGTTGGGGAGGGATTGTTTCCAGTTTAGGGCTCAGCCCTTCTTATTCTGAGACAGAAATGTCTTCCTTTTATTATAAAGCCTGTTAATGGAAGCTGTCCATCAGGCAAGTTTGCTCTTCCTTGAGGTGCTTGTTTTGGTCCTATCAGGTATGGCTGAATCGATGCAGTTATACAGGTGTTTGTATACAGCATTGGTGTAGAACTCAGCATAGTTGCCAGTTCCGATGGAGGAGGTGCAGTGAAGCCATTTATACCATCCTGTAAGAGGTTATAGTCTGCTTTGGAGAAGTTTTTTAGTTTAGCTGCTGCTAGAGAGGGGGTCAGGTGTGATGGTTACTTTAAATGAGACCGATTTGTGCTCAGATCTCACCAGGGAGGAACTCACAGTGGGGATGCTACAGTGGTCCCCCATATTAGTAAGCACCAGATCCAAGATGTTAGCACCCCTTGTGGGGGTGTCAACCAGCTGGTCCAGGGCATTGGAAATGGCAAAGTCAAGGAACCTTTGGGCAACTGCATTTCAGCACACGAGTAATTTACTCTGTCAATGGATGGATAGTTAAAGTTGCCCAACTCCATCGTGTTCGTATGTATCTTGATAGACTCAAGTAGATCTAAAATAGGCAGAGTGGGTGTCCTGATTCATAGAGGGGTTCCTGTAACTGGCAATGACTTGAATAGGTGTCCTACCAACAGTTAACTGGCACCAAGAGCATCCATGAATAAAAACCTTTTTCAATCAGGGAAGGAGGAAATAGTTCTATCACTCTTTGGCACACCATGTTTATTTTTTATTAATATTTGTTTAGCAGGATGGTGTAGTGATCTCAAAAGACCATTTGCTTTATAGAAAGCATGATATTCTTGACAGCCTGGGTGAATAGGATCACATACGAAATGAGCAAAACATATTTATAGATACAAGAATATGCTAAAAATCATATACATATATATATATATATATATATATATATATATATATATATATATATAAAATATAATTATGCTTAGCAGAGCTTTATGGATAAGATGTAGCCATAATGACAGAGTTGGCTTATGCCAAATGTGATGATGAAATGGTGGAAACAAGAGTCCCCCCCCCCCAGTGAATGGAGAAATTTCATCCCATTGCCATCTGTAACCTTGAGGAATGATCTTTGCAGCCCATTTGTCTGCACTAGCTGTTGCCAAAAAGAAAAATGGAGATTCTGACTTTCTGGAAGAAAAAAGTGGCCAGGGAGGGAGGGGGTCATAAGGTCTCTTGAATAGTCAGTCAAACTTGTTGGATTATCCTTGTTTTGGGAGGTTCGAGGCTTCTTTATGGAACCATCTTGCCATTTTTTCTTAAACATATGTTTACCTCTATTATGCTGAGAGTGTTTATTCTGCTTTTTATTGCCAAAATTGGATGAGAATTTAGAGAATCCCTTAGAACATTTGGAAAATGAAGACTGAAAAATCTTGAGAAATTCTTTATATCAGCTTACCCCCTTCATCACACTTTCTGGCCACCTCTACAGCAGAGGGACCAAAAACTAAACCTCTATCCAGATAATAATTTAAAATCTCATTTTTTTAACATCATTTGGGAGGTTTTGAGAATGCAGCCAGTCCACCCTCCTTAAAACAGTACCAGTGGCCATAACCCTGGAAGAAGCATCAACAGTCATACATACACTATAAACAATGAGTGGTGACCTATGCAGTAGAAGAAACTAAATTATGTAAAGAAGATTTTTCCTCAGAAGAAGAAACTGCAGATAAAACATTCCTCATACTTTCAAAATTAGTCAAAACAAACTTTAACTTACGAGCCTGACAATTCAAAATTCTGAAAATCAAAGTTGCAGAAGTATACACTTTTTCTCCCATTACCGAGAATTTTCCCATCCTTATCAGAAAGAGTAGGATTAATGAACTAAATGTTTAGCAGCAGTAGTAACAACCAAAGCTATAGCTGCTGGGTCAGGTTTGGGTATAGCAAACAAAAATTGAAAAGATTGAGGAACTTTATACATCCTATCTGCCTTTTTAATGAAACCTGGCTGACTATCAGGAAAACTGCAGGTGGTAACACACACATCCTCTAAAGCAGACAGAAGAGGAGGAGGAATCGGTGTAGGTTCTGGAAATTCTTTCTGTAACAACTCAGAGTATTTTCTGAAGGACTGAGAAACCTCAGTGTTCCCCTAATGAAAATACTGGCACATTCTAGCAGTAGTCTCAGAGAAGGAGAAACCCCACAGGAAGAAGCAGAAACCAAGCCTTCCTCGGAGTCCAAATCAGACATCTGAGGAGAAAACCCTGTGTCAATCTGTATCCCTCTTTCTTTTACCAGAAATGTCTTTACAAGAAGGATCAATATCCTGAATTAAACCCTAAGCCAGACCCAGTTAACTACTCCTGTGTAAGGAAATTTGAGGAGAAGTGGACACATCTGTAGTTTTCTGTTTCTTTTTGATAGTAAAAATGGGGCCAACCATTTATAAATGGCAGCAACAGCTGCCCCACGGATGGACATAGCATTCTGACAAAACAGGGAGGTCTTCCCTACTCCCTCTCCCAGGACTGGCAAGAGTGGCTCTCCTTTGCCTACTGAGGGGTCCCCAGCAGCCACAGAGGATATGGCTATCCCTCAGTCAACAGTCGCTGCAGGTCCTACACTAGAGGTATCCAGGGTAAAAGACAAGTGTTCTGAGGTGCAACAAATGGCCACAGCAGAGTTACCCACCTGGGGCTAAGGCAAACTGCTAGCCTGCTGTGGTGGCAAAGGCTGTTTGCTTAGCATTTTCTTTCTGTGGCTGGAAGAAGGACCAACAGTAAGACCATGGGATGAGTAGCCTGCCCTATGATCAAGCCAAAACTGCTACGTCTTTCATTGGGAAGACAAGCAGCAAATGCTGATAAAAATGACGTCATTAAAATTAACTTTTTTTTACAGAAAAAAACCCAGTAAAAATCACTTTAAAATACTTTGCCAGTCCCCAACAATGTAAAATAAACACAATTTCTCCATGGAAAAAAATAGCTTTAAGTTACTTTACACAACTTTTAAACTGACAGGAAAAAGAGTGCTCCCATTTAAAATTACAATACAATCTCACAACAGTCCATTAAAACACAAAGCTTCTAACTTTAAAATAACCTTACTGAAGAGAAAAGTGATAAAACAGAAACAATACTAAGAAAATGGAAGGTTTTCCCCAAAGGGAACTTATTTGCCCAGCAAAGGAACAGTACTAACAAGACCATTGATACTAGAAAGCCCTGGAGCCTCTTCAGAAGTAGTAAATGTCTGAAGGCAGGGCACACAAGCTTATCTTTTAATCAGCTCATTTGAGCTACTTGACAGTTTTGGGCATGTGGATCTTTTGAAGCTAGCTGGCTGTTATATCCTTGGCAGTATATGACATATAGCTAAGGCTATCGATCAGTTTGATGAACCTGTACAGTTCTCATGCCCAAACTGCATCTTATGGAAATGACATTTACATTTAATTTATTTATTTCCTGCTTTCACACTCTTGCTGGCCTTCATCATCATCATCTTGGATGTCCAACACCAGTTTCTGGTTCAAGTCCAAGGTACTCTTGTTTTTTCTAGTCAGCTCCTGAATTTGTTTCTGTCACTTAATCCTCCTTTGCCTTTCCTGTGTCAAAAAATATCTTTGCTCCATTTGAAAAAACATTCCAAAGGCAACTTGAATCTCACACCTACCTTATGACACCCTCTAACTGCAAGGATGAACATACTTTTCTTCTGTCTGATGTACATTGAATAATGATTTTCCATGAACAATTTGGTATCTCAACTCATACTTCACCCATCTGCCATAGTTTTGTCAGGAGCAGCTTCTTCTGCATATATAACTGCACCATTACTAATGTAGGTCTTGGCTTCCTTCCTTTCGATTAACAAATCATGCTGTAAAATACCAGTCTAGTTGCTTATTTGTATTTTCCAGTTTCTCTGGTACAGCAGAAAATGACATTTACATCTCTCAGAAAAAAACAAAACAAACACAATTACAAGACAGGCATACACACTAAAGTACCAGCAGCTGCACTACACACACTGAACTCTGCGTCGCTCTGAGCGTGTCGCCTGCTTAACCAATAAGAGTGCTCCTAATCGTTCTCTTAATGACCTGTTTATGTCATGGTCTAACATCAATAAATCATCTCTCAAGATATGTCCAAACCTTTCCACCCTTTGGTATATGGATGCCATAGATGCCTCTTGCTAGGGTCAGGGGTTGGGTGTACTAAAGTGGTAAAGGCTCAAAGTAGTATCCAAGTTATGGTTTCCTGTCCCTTCTCCTGGGGCTTCAACATCGACAACAGTGTATTCAAAGGTTCATCATCATTTTTTAAAAAATTAGCCCTTCAGACCTTTAAGTCAAGTTGCGCTTAGCCTTCATTGGTAGGATTCATCATAGATGCCCCCTCATTATCTGGCCCCCATTACATTGAACACATACTTGATTTTAGTGCACTATCCCTGTGTAGGATGGTGTTCCTGAAACATAACTTCCTATATGCATTGTATTAAAGCAGCCCATTGCTGAGCCTATTGCTCATATAGTCATATAAATCCTTACTTTTTTTTTTGTTCTATAATTGGCCTTTATTGATAAGGTTAGTAAGGCCTTAGTCACCCAAGCAACCTTGCCCAGCCTGAATTGGCCTCATGGTGGGTCCCAACCTTCTGGATGGACTTTGGGGAGTCCTTCAGGGATGGGATCAAGGGATTACATCTTGGGGAATACTCATAATACTACTTCATAATCTTCCAGGCTAACAGCTATACAACTAACCTGTAAAAGCTCATCAGTTAATAATAAGGTTTCTCTTTAACCATATTTATCATATGAGGAGAGGAGGAGGTCTATCCTCCATCAACCCTATTGTATGTCAATGAATCCAATTAGACGATAGGATAGGTCCTGTCTTATGTCTGCGGTCTTATAACAAGAGTCATTTCATTCATATCAAGGTGCTACTCTATGATTAAAAAAAAATTTTGTTTATGTTTGACATTTCTTGTATTCTCAAAATGCCTGTAGATGTAGATGTCATCCTCAGTAATCTTAGATCCAACATCCAACAGATGTAACTGGATAGGAATGTATGCACTATTGCTTGCTAGTTCTAAACCTGCTTCGTGTATTGCCAAATTCCAAATTTTAACTGATTCAAGTTTACAATTTTTTACACTTCAATGATGTCAATGATGAGTCAACAATATTACCTGCTAGTGGGTATGGACTGCAAGACCAACTTCTTCCTCCTTACTTACTCCTCAGAACTCTTTGAGAGATTCACAATCAAATGATCGTTTTCTCCACATTCTTTTCAGGATGTTCTTCTCTTGTTTTGTTGCTTCTGTGCTATGGGAAAGGGTTTGTGTTATTACTTTGTGGACCCTTTCTTCTGACCACTGCTTCATCTGATTTCAAAAGCTACTAATGGTGTTGGTGTGGTGGGTGGTGGATGACATCGTGTGTCTACCACTTCCCACCTCCCCCCTTTTTCCCCTCTGGTCTCTTATCTCTCTTCTCTCTCCCTCTCTATCGTCGAAAACGTTTCAGTATTCATTGAGTATGAGACATTCCTCCTCGTGCTAATATCGCCAAGTTTTTGTACCATTGCTTGGGGGTGTCCATGGTTTACATCCACCATTCTCTCAGTTAGAGGAGCCTTTTATTGTTTGTGCACTCGGATTATCCCCTCTTTCCCTGGTCTGGGATCTATCCTTACCAACATTATTACTGAAGAAAGTTGGTCTCTAGGCTAGCCAGGTAAAATACATTGAATTTCTAAAATCTTAGATCCCTCATAATTTTATTCTTCTTTTGTTCAATCAATCTTCCATAACTTCTGTCTACCTTACTTTCAATACACCAACATTTATCTAATTCACATATCTCTTATAAATATCATTCAATTTCTTTCACTTTCAATAATATATATATATAGATATATAGAACTGCGTCAAACTGTCCAACTGTCAACCTAGTGATAGGCTTTTAGACGGTTCATGCTTTATTATTGACCCGCGGGACTACTTACTATCGGTTTTTTCGGTGAAGAAACCAATGAATAATAATGAGACACTAAAGTATTTTCATCAACAGTTCTAAGTCTATACAGTTCTGGTATCTCTAAAATCTTGCAGGAAGTTAATGGATTGATACTATAGAAGGGGGAACATTGTTGTAAAGAAGCGCAGTGTTATTATATTTCAGTAAAACAGGTCTGCAAGGAGTTCAAGATACATAATGAGGTAATCTATAAAATTACATAGGAAGGGAGATTTTAGTATTGTATAGGTTTGTAAAGAGTTAAAGAGATATAATGAAGTAAGTTATAAAATTGTATATGGAGGGAGATATTATTATTGTAGAGGTGAACAGTGGTATTAGCATAAGACTGAGAGAGCATGGTGTAGGATTAGTTCTATTTAGCCTGTCTGTTCCAAATTGGAGTATCTAGAAGGTTTATATACAGGTGATGCATGTGAGGGGTAGAGAGGTGGATAGAGATAGTTACAAAAATAGTGATAAGCAATAAGAAGTTTATGCTTTCACTACAGGTCTCAACCTGGTGATGAACATGAGTATGGCCAGCATTGCATAAGGCATTGTTCTGAGCAGGATTTTATAGCTTGGGAGTTGGTTGGTTATTTTTACTTGCATAAGGATGGCGTTCCAGAGTTTGGAGATATAACAGGATTATAGTAAGTCCCCTGATGAATTATTTGCTTTAGCAATAAAATTTATCACCAGAATGGAGGTCTCTTATGGGGGGTGCAGGACAATAATATGTTTGATTGTTTTTTCTATGCAGGGCATTCCTCAAGATAATACATCAGTTTGAACACCATAGCTAGCAGTATGCAGTTTAGCTATTTTAAGGCTTGGCAGTGGTGAGTTCAGTTTGCAGTGTTGATAGCAAATTTAGCTATTTTCTTGTAAAAGGAGGCACATTTGGACTTCAGTGTAGAACTTAGGTTTGTAAGGACAAGTGAGGCACATTAGGGGGTTGGAAGCAAACAGGAAAAGGCTATGTTTTTTTCTTGCTGGGTCTATAAGGTACTGTTTTGCCTTGTAAAAGAAGTAGGTTTTTTTAATTGTCTGAAGAATATGTTGATCAAACTTAAGATTGTCATCTGTTTCAATGCCCAGTAATTTAGTATGTGATACTACCTCAATTTTTGTATTATTTGTAGATATAACCAAGAAAGACTGTTTTTGATTTGTTTTTAATTGAGATAAAGTTTTGAGGTGAAGAACATTGGTTTTGTTTTATTTGGATTAAGGAGTGCATTTGCATTTTTCAGTCAGGTTTCGATTGAAGATAAATAAATTTAAGTGATTTCTTGGAGTCTGGATATTGTCTGTACATAGTAAAATCAAATCATCTGTGTATTGTACTGTTCTTGCTTGGTCTATTGCAGTGTGAGGCTTGTTTATAAAATTATTATAAAATTATTAAAGAGAGGGGGTCCTAGGGGCAACTAGAGTGGTTGGTTTTAGCTTATGTAGTTTTTTTAATGGAGGAGGTAGGTACTGAGCTGAAGTCAAATAGCTCAGGACATTTAGCAGAGGCTGCAGGTACTGAAAGGGTAGTGGAATTATTAATGTTTATGAGGGACAATATAATCATTACAAAATAGTTTTAAATTGTATGGGAATTGAATCAATAGTATTGTTGGATATAAGGATGACAGTCTGGCCTGGATGTAAACGTTTGTTTACATTATGTCCAGAAGAGTTTTGGGTCATTTTGATTGGAAGCATTCACATTTGTAAGGACAATATAGTCTTGATAAAACAGCTGTATGGGAAAAGAATCAGTAGCATTGCTGAACGTAGAAATGGAGGTAGTTGTTTGGCCTGTATGAAAATGTTTTATTTATGGATGTCCAGAAGAGTTTTGGGTTGTTTTGATGTTTATTTTGGAGAATGTTACAATAGGTTTGTTTGTCATGTTTACTTAATATTTTGTCCTATTCCTCAATTACCTGAAAAATAGGAACTAATCTTAGTAATTCTTTAAAAAATAAATCAAAACACTGACCTTAATATCATCTCCTCGAACACAAAACTGAAAATGCTACCAACACAAAACTGCTAAGAGTTATCACTGATAAGTTAAAATTTGATCTGCACATTAACACTTCAGTCAAAACACACATGTGAAACTAGGCTTGTTTTACAGAGTATCGTGTTGTTGACAGTAAAGGTACTGATTTACTGAGTCTGCTGTCCTGAGTGCCTTGGATTGAGGTAGTTTTTGCTTGTGTGGTTTTGCTGGTTCTAATAAATCTAATAATTATTATGGTGACTTGCTATGCTCTGTCGCTATCTCCAAGGCATGGAACAAACTTCCAAACCATATCAGGCTATTAAATAACCTGACAAAATTCAAATCCACCCGGACAACTAATAAAACTATGCAACTGTAGCACACCTACAGTTTGAAGTATGCAATCCTAACTCTGTACACTATGGATACTATGCAAGTATATCAATATAGGATTGTTGATTCTACTCACAATATTTTGAAAACATGTATTTCCTTAATCTGATATGCTTTGTAAATAAAGTTTTTTGACTGTTTGCTTTGAAATATTTTGTAAATAATGTCTGTTGACCATTTTTCTTTTAAATTGTCAAAATCTATTTCTATCCTTGTTTTGAAGCTTTTCTCCATGGGCCCCTGCTGAAAATGGGCATTTAATTTCCCAGACAGACTTACCGGTAAACAAAAGCAAATAAATAAATAAATAGTTGATGTACTTTTACTTTCTCTAGATTTCTTATTTGCTAACATCTAAGCAGTGTAGTGAATAACCAGTAACTGAATTTTACCCAAATAAAGGGCTTTTGCTGGCTGTTTTCACACTGGAAAAGCTCTAATCAATCTGTTTGTCAGTGTACAGCCATCTTGGAAAATTACTTTCTCATTTTTATGCCTAATTCTACAACCATTAGGCAAGTTTACCACACCATATAGAATCCCATTCATTTCCCCCATATGTCTATTAAACTTCTTCATAGTAATCTTCTGCCCATAACTGATTCTACCCTTCACATTTCTTCATATATCCTTTACATAATTTTCCCTTTCCTCCGAGTTATTTCCATTTTCTTAATATCATTTAAAATTCCCTCACAATTTTCTCTTTGTGGAATCTTATCACATTTCCATGACCTCAAAATCACTTTGTTAGACACCAGGAGGGTCACTTTTACTAAAGTTATTCCAGTTTCTTGCCTTTCCCATGTCAACCCAACAATAAATTTTACTTTTTAAATTGCCACTGCCTACTTAACATTCCATTTAACAGACACTGTAAATCTATCTTAAATTTCTCAAATTTTGGAAAGGCCCAAAATATGTTCTCAGTCTCATACGGTCTTTTCTTCATATATCCAGCACCACACATTGGCCCCAAGAACATCTTATGTATCCTCCATGGTGTGTAAAAATACTTCTGTAAATACTTCTAAACTAAAGATTCAGAACATTGTGGATTTTGTTGCCTTCTTTGGCACTAGACATCACTCTTTCCACTCCCCTTCACAGTACTGCTGCCACAGGGTTCTCTCACATTCTCTCTTCCACTTAACAGTTTTCTTTATTTTAATCCTCTAGAAGCCCCCTACACATTCTACTCACTACCTTCTTTTTGTTTTATTTTACTTTACTTTACTCAGATCTTGCTTAACTCAACAATCTTACCTTTGTTGGGATTTGTGCCCTTCTTTGTAACTCCCCCCCACCCTGGCTGAATACCAAACTCATATCTTCATACGCATAGCTCTCAACTGATCAGAGACAACTCTCAACAGAATCAGGGACAAATCCTCAAATAATCAGGGACAATCAGGGACATTTTTTAAATATTTGTACTATTAGCTTGAAACATTTGCAGAATAAGAGAATGTGGATTAATATAGATTTTCTGACGTAAAACATCTATAACTGAATTACTACCATTATTTATTAAGGGCAATTCACCACCTTTTCTTCAGCAGTCACCAGTTTTAAGAGGGATTAAGAGGGACAGACCTACAATCGGAGTCTAAATCAGGGATGTCCCTGAAGATCAGGGACAGCTGAGAGGTCTGTTCATAAGTCATTTTCCTTGTGCTGGGAGAACTGTTTCTGTAATGTATGTTTCATTCTCATTTTCCTCTTTTACCTGTTCCCAACACACCAGATCCCCTCTTTTTAAATACCAATTTTTCAGCCTCATGTTCCCAGTCACCCCCTTGCATGTCCTAATGAATACAAAGTATTTCTATCTTCCATTCCCCAAACTTCTTGGTTCCCATTCCCTTAATTTTTATTCTGTATACTCTCCCTAGAACCAGTTTATTCACTCTTTTTGTTGGATGTTGTCACCATAAAGATATTTGCATAACGTCTCTGTCTTCTCCCCCTTTGTAAGTACCATTCATTTCCAGCCTGCATTAAGTAAAAATGCCCATCTCAGCTATGTGGTCCTAAAATAAACCCTCAGATCTAAGTGCCAGGCCCTCTTGTTTACCTGGAATAATTACCTTACCTTACCCACTCTCCAAAAGAAACTTTCTTATTTCCCACATTTGTTCTTTTACGTCATATTTACAAGCTGCCTTCCATAAATTACTAAAAACACTACACGCATTTTCAGAGCCTGTATTTCATTATCTAAGTCCAGAGAAATTAATTTCCACTTTAACATTTTTTCAAAATCTTACTTTTAATTTCTTCCCATGCTTCTGTTGAGAGTCTTTACTCTTCTTCGCTTATCCACAACCCATCCAAAATGAGTTCACAAGTATGGATACATTCGCAACATCACTCCTGTGAGGGCATAATTTATTGGGGTAGCCTCAGTTGTATCCTCATTCATTTTATATCCTGAAATTTCTGCAAATTCTCTCAATATTACAGAGTTTAGAGAGTCTCGTCTAGATTGGTTAGATATTGTTTGCAAACAAAGCTATTTTATCTTGTCTATTATTCAATTCAAAGCCTTATATGTTGCTCAGACTCACCTTTTGAATGAGTGCTCCAGATATATAACTAAACATAAAGGTGGCAATGGGTACTCCTACTTTGTTCCCCTTCCTAAGGTAAATTCTACTCACCAAGCTGCCACTATCTTCAGTTCTGCCTCCATCCTTTGGTATAAATAAACCAACATGTCTATGGATTGTACTGGAAATCAGAAGTTCTTTAAAATTTCTCAACGACAGTCTGAACAAACTGTATTGAAAGCTTTCTTGGTGTTTAGACTCCCTAAAAGTAATGGTATATCCTTTATTTGCCTTCCTCACAAATTAAATGGGTATTAAAAATATTGTCAATTGTTTGCCTACCAACTACAAATCCACAGACAGTCCATTTGCCAAAATGGACATAAATACTTTGTTGTCATGACTTAATATTGATACTGGTCTGTAGGAGGAGGGCCTGGATGGATACATACTTTCCGTTAATTGCTTTACTCCAAAAGTTTGGTTTCTCCAGATTTAGCAGGACCCTGTTAAATATAAATAGCTGCACCCATATTTCTACCAATTTCTCCTCCTTTCTTCCATAATTCTGTGTTCCATCCAACCCCACAATCTACCTGTCATCTGATTATGTAACCTTATCTTTAACTACTGCTGGTGTAACTGATTTTAAGAATGCCCGTGTCTCCATTTCAAATATTACTTACAGATTCAGTCCTAGTAGAAGTCCTCCACCCTTTATCACCAATCTTTCTCAGTAGCTCTTGATAACATTTAGTACAGTAACAATTTAACCAGGGTCATTATACATAGGACCTGTACCGATTGGCTAGACAGAGGGAATGAGCTGGGAAAGTTGTGCAGCAGGTAAGGGTGATAAAGGATAGTGAGGGAAATGTACTCACAAGCGAGAAGAGTGTGTTGAGCAGATGGAAAGAGTACTTTGAGAGGCTGATGAATGAAGAGAAGGAGGGAGAGAGAAGGTTGGATGATGTGGGGATAGTGAATCAGGAAGTGAAACAGATTAGCAAGGAGAAAGTATGGACAGCTACGAAGAGGATGAAGAATGGAAAGGCTGTTGGTCCAGATGACATACCAGTGGAAGCATGGAGGTGCTTAGGAGAAATGGCAGTGGAGTTCATAACCAGATTGTTTACTGAAATCTTGGAAAGTCAGAGGATGCCTGAGGAGTGGAGAAAAAGTGTTTTGGTACCTATTTTTAAGAATATGGCTGATATGCAGAGTTGCAGTAACTACAGAGGGATAAAACGGATCAGTCACAGCTTGAAGTTATGGGAAAGAGTAGTGGAAGCTAGGTTAAGAAGGGAGGTGATGATTAGCAATCAGCAGTATGGTTTCATGCCGGGAAACAGCACTACAGATGCGATGTTTGCTCTGAGACTGTTGCTGGAGAAATACAGAGAAGGTCAGAAGGAGTTGCATTGTGTCTTTGCGGACTTGAAGAAAGCATATGATAGGGTACCTAGAGAGGAGTTGTGGTATTGTATGAGGAAGTCAGGAGTGGCAGCGAAGTATGTAAGAGTGGTACAGGATATGTACGAGGGTAGTGTGACAGTGGTGAAGTCTGCAGTGGGAGTGACAGATCCGTTTAAGGTGTAGGTGGGATTACATCAAGGATCAGCTCTGAGCCCTTTCCCATTTGCAATGGTGATGGACAGGTTGACTGATGAGATCAGAAAGGAGGCCCCATGGACTATGATGTTTGCAGATGACATTGTGATCTGTAGTGAGAGTAGGGACCAGGTTGAGGAGACCCTGGAGAGGTGGAGATATGCTCTAGAGAGGAGAGGAATGACGGTCAGCAGGACTAAGACAGAATATGCGTGTGTGAATGGGAGGGAGGACAGAGGAATGGTGAGGCTGCAGGGAGTAGAGATGGCGAAGGTGGATGAGCTTAAGTACTTGGGATCAACAGTTCAGAGTAATGGTGAGTGTGGAAGAGAGGTGAAGAAGAGAGTACAGGCAGGGTGGAATAGTGGAGAAGAGTATCAGGAATGATTTGTGACAGACGAGTACCAGTAAGAGTGAAAGGGAAGGTCTACAAGTGGGTAGTGAGACCAGCTATGCTGTATGGGTTGGAGACGGTGGCACTGACAAAAAGGCAGGAGTCAGAGCTGGAAGTGGCAGAGTTAAAGATATTAAGATTTGCACTGGGTGTGACAAGGATAGACAGGATTAGGAATCAGTATATTAGAGGGTCAGCTCAGGTTGGATGGTTTGGAGACAAAGTCAGAGAGGCGAGATTAAGTTGGTTTGTATATGTGCTGAGGAGGGATTATGGGTATATTGGGAAAAGGATGCTAAGGATGGAGCTGACAGGTAAGAGGAAAAGAGGAAGGCCTAAGATAAGGTTTATGGATGTGGTGAGAGAGGTCATGCAGGCGGGTGGTGTGAGACAGCAATATGCAGAGGTCAGGCAGAAATGGAAACAGATGATCCGCTGTGGTGACCCCTAACGGGAACAGCTGAAAGAGAAGATTATAAATATGGCCTGCAGTCTTGTCTCTCATTTTCACCACCCCCTCCCTATCTTTTAGAATCTCAATAATCATGTCAAATATTTTCATCTTTGGGGATGGAATTTTCAAATAAAAAAAAATGCTTGACTGACACACTCAAAGTTCACCTGACTCTTGTCATATAATCATCTTTTTCTTTAGTTCCGCCATTTCAAATTTCTGTGCAAAATTCCCACTCTTTTTGCTTACATATTCTTCAGCCTTACCATAATCTCATTATAATATGTATGAACCACTGCCTTCATCTGTGCCTCTCTGTTATAAAGACATTTTAACTCTATTTTTACTTCCTCACATTCTCTTACTGTCTGTTTCTCTTCTTGTGTCATATTCATAAATAAACTTGCCAACAGTGTTTTTGCACACTGTTCATCCCTTTCTGAGTTTAACCAATAATTAGGGAATCTGCAATATTTTTCCTCACTTTACTGTATCTTGGATAAAGTTCTAAATTTATTGCTGCATGATCTGATATGTTAACGGATATGTCGCAAAGTCTTTCGTACTGCACGAAAAAGGATAAACAATTTTTTTAACAAAAAACATTTACTGAATTATCAAGTATGATACAGGCAATCATGCATTTATATAAATGAAAACAAACTATATTGACATATGCAAACATTATGCATCACATAAAATCTTCTATACAGTTATTGTCAATCAAACATGACATAGCTCATTCAATTCCTGCCTTCCCTTAAACTCATTCCTCCTACAAAACATTATTCTGAATGTATTGTCCCCACAATTCCCATTTTTTCTATGTAATTTGCACTTAACCTTTTCTAAAGATCCCACTTCCAGTTCTTACATCTCACTTCTAATATGGTTGATTTTGACTTTGAGTTCCATTTTCTAGTAACTGATTTTTGGCAGCCACGAGAATTAAAGTCAGCAAGGCCTTACTATGTCTTGGCAATTCAGATTCTGTATCACAACTAAAAAAAAAAAATTTCCTTAGCTACACCAATTTGCTCACCTAGTATTTCTGACAGAGTAGGTTGCAGGGAGTTTTTAAAATCTGCCAACTCTTTGCACTCCCAAAAAAATATGTTCCCAATTATCTATTTCTTACTTATTATACCTCCAACATTTGCAATCTAAGGAAAATTTGTTGGAGTCTGCTCCTGGTATACAAATAGGTTCATAGGTAGGTACTAGGCTATTGGCCCAAGGGCCTATTCCTGTGCCCCTGTCGAGCAGAGCCACAGAAGTGATCCCCGGGGTGTATTTCCTATTTCCCATCCACTCATCAAGATTTTTCTTGAAGAGTGCTATAGAGGAACTTTGTTTGACATAGATGGGTAGCTTGTTCCAGAGTATGAGAAGTCTCTGGGACAGGAATCTATCCCTTCAGCATGTCCTGTTTATTGTGGTGACAAGGCTTAGGTCCCTAGAGTGTGTGGCTCGGTGGGATTGGGATTTCTTTAGGTGCAGCATGTCCAACAGCTCTGGGTTTGACACAGCTTTATATGTTAGGCAGAGATCACCTCGGAGAAGGCGATATGCTACGGAGTAAAGCTGGAGTTTTTTGAGACGGTCAGTGTAGGGCATCTGTTTAAGGCCAGTAATCCTCTTTGTGTGGCCTTTCCAGCTGCTGCAGATGTCTTGTGAGGTACATTCCAAAAGGGGTGCTGTACTCTATAATGGGTCTAATGAGTGTCGAGTAGAGGGGAACAATGACCTCTTTTTTCCTGGATGAGAACCCTTTTGTGATGAGGTGTGCCACGTAGAAGGATGTCCTGACTACTGTGGCGATGTGATTATCAAAGGAGAGACTACTGTCCACCTAGATCCCAAGGTCTCTTATTACACATTCGGCGTTAAGTAGACTGCCGCCTATGTGGTAGTTCATGGGTACAGAGTTTTTACCAAAGGGGATAACAATGCACTTTTCGGCACTGAGCTTGAGGCCATGGCTCTGACACCAGGCATCTGTCTCAGTGAGGCCCTTCTGTAGGATGTCCACATCATTTGGGGACTCGACTATGGCTCCTAGTTTGCAGTCATCATTAGCCAAAGGCCTTCTGTGTTAGCCTGTACTTCAGAGAAGTAGATACCAAACAGGAGAGGTCTTAGGACTGAACCTTGTGGTACTCCACTTGTCACTGGTTTGAAGTCAGATTTGGAGTCTGCAACTTTTACAGTGTGGGTTATTTTATATACCCTACTAATTATCCCTTTTTAACAGCAGCTTCTGTTCTAGATTCTATGAAAAAACTCTACCAGTGCTGGTCTTTCACTTAAGATTCTCCTATTCCTGTCTCTTTGCCTATATACTGATATCAATCCTTGGGAGGGAAGGCAGTCTTAAGCCTACAGTCAAAATGTATTCCTGGTCTCTTCCCATTTTATTACCTTTCCTTCTCTAATTATTTTCTCCCAATACCTTGGTTCCTTTGCCAGTTTTTTCCAGTTTTTTCCAGTAAATTCCAGTCCCCTCTTGACTTTTCTCTGTACCCCTAATTGCAGTCATCCCTATCTGCAGAATCTCCTTTCTTCATTCCCATGCTGGCTTAGTTCTTTGAATACTTTGATACATTTGAATATAATTTTTGGTACAGCTATTGTTATTTTGCTTATTGATCTGTATCCAAAATCCTACTCTCTCCTTACTTCTTGAGCTTCCCCCAGTTTCATCACCATTCCTTTCCACTTTGAACTATAGCTTTCTGTTTGTGTTATGTAGAGGAGCGTTAACTGTGTGACTCTGAAATATCTTTTCAAATCAGGTAATCTCAAACCATTTTGTTCCATTGGAAGGATCAACTTATCCCAATTCACTCTTGCCCTCCCACAGAAAATCCTTAAACTCTTTTATAACCACAATTTCTCCTCAGGATGACAAAATATGCCTAACCTGTGTATAAAGTTTTAATGAAAACCATCAAACAAAAAATACTCACCTAGGAACACCCTCATAACCTATTAACTTAATACAAACTCACAAAACTATCTACATCTTGAATAATGAACTTTAACCCTTGTAATAGGAACAGTTGTCCCAGACAGACAGCTAAACTCACAGGCTTTAAATGACATATAATTAAGGTTATCCATGCTAAGATACATGGTACAGTCTGTGATCTACTTACTCTAAGTGCTGCCTGTTTTTGTCTTATCTTTAATCCTCTCCCAGATGTAGAAAACAAGTTGAATGCTTTCAGAAATATTATCTTTTAGGCAATGGAAAAGGTATTCTGTTTTCTTTCCCTCTTATCAGCTTGTTTCCACAGAAACATGAGAACCAGATACACAGTTGCCTACAAGGTTTTCATGTTGCACTGTGAAAACCTGTTGTTAGACCAGGCCATGAGCCTTAATCTAGTCATTATCATATGCAAAAGTAAGAAAAAGCATATCATTTTTACTTATATCATAATCTGTATACGTTTACAACTCATAGAATCATAGGAGGTTACTAGGTTAGTGGCCCTGGGGCCCTTATAAGCCTAGCTAAAAGTTTATCCCCCAAAGGAAACCTTAGTCAGCACCTGTCGCCCCTATCAATGACGGACACAGGTGGAACCCCCAGACAAATTTGTGGTTTCCCATTCACTCATAAAGGTTGTGCTTGAAGAGGGTCAGCGAGGTGCTCTGTTTGACATGTATGGGAAGTCTATTCCAGAGATGGGGCAGCCTCTGGGAGACAAAATTGTCTCTCTAGCAGGTTTTGTTAATGCCACACATTAGGTTCAGGCCTTTGAGTGGGTTGTGCGTGAGGAGTTAGACTTACGGATATGGAGCATCTCTAGTACAGCAGGGTCCGAGATTGTCTTGTAGGCAAGACACAGATCACCCCTGAGCAATCTGTACGATACCGAGTACATTGATAGTGATTTCAGCCTGTCCACATAGAACAGGTGTTGGAGGCCATGGATCCTTTTTGTGAGGTATTTCAGTGGCCTTTCCAGTTGGTGCAGATGTTTGGAGAAGTACATCCCAAAGGGGGCATTATATTCAATTATTGGTGTAATGTGGGAGGAGTACAGAGAGGTAATAACCTCCTTTTTTCTGGATGCAATCCCTTTTATTATGAGATGAACCAAGTAAAAGGCTTTTCTGACCACTGCCATTACATGATGGTCGAATGTGAGGATGTTATTAACCTGAGTGCTCAGGTCTCTCACAAGTTGTATGCTTAGGGGGTTGCCATTGATGTGATAATCAGCAGGGGTCATGTTTTTACCAAATGGTATGATGATACATTTTTTTGCATTCAGCTTGAGACCATGACTTTGGCACCAATCATTAGTTGCTGTGAGATCCTCTTGCAGTATGTTAACATCCTTTGGGGAGTCAATGACAACACCCAACTTATAGTCGTCGGCAAACTTGGTCAGCCACAGGTCTTTTGTCTTTGCCTGTACCTCCAAGAAATTGATGCCAAGAATAGGGGTCCCAGGACAGATCCCTGGGAAAGACCACTAGTGACAGGTCTGCTATCACAGGTGGAGGTACCTATTTTGACTTTGAGGGTCCTGTCGGTGAGCCATCTGGCCACCCACCTGATGAGATAGGGATTTGCGCCAAACTGTGTTAACTTTTCAATGATGCCCGAGTGGGGGATTGTGTCAAAGCCCTTGGCCAAGTCAAGGTAAGCTGTATGTACTGACTTTCCCTCATCCAGGGCCTTGATGACAGTCTCAAAGAAGTTGACCAGGTTCAACAGACAAGATCTTCCCTTGACAAATCCGAATTGGGTGGGGTCAAGTGCTTGGAGATTGCCTATGTCCTTGTTTACGAGACCCATAATAATACGCTCCATGGCTTTACAGATCAGACTTGTCAAGCTAATGGGGCAACAGTTTCCAGGAACAGTAGTGGCACCACCTTTGCACAAGGGGATTACAATGGCGGTTCTCCACTCTGCTGGAATGAAGCCAGTACTCAGGCTGTGGTTGAATTGGGTGCTCAATGGTGAAGCCAGTTCTTGCTGGAAATGGTGCAGAATACATCCTGGGATACTATCAGGTCCCATGAAAGCTGTGTTTTTTGCCTTGGATAGGGCCTGTAACACTTGATATATGGAGATGTGAGGTGTGGGACAAGTATCGGGAATGTCGAAAGGGCCTTTGGGGGGGACAGGTGGGTGAAGTTTGCACTGAACCTATGTGCTAGCAGGTTGGCTAAGTCAACAGGATTAGTGTATGTGATACTGTTGTTAAGTACTAATTCGGAACAAACCTGGGCTCTGTCATGGAGGTTCTTAACAACTGAAGAAGACTTTATGGTTTCCCTTTGTTATGGAGGTTAGTTTTGATTCATAATTGGCATTGGAGGTTTTCATTAGTGATCTAATTTACTTGTTGAGGCTAACAAGGGAGTTTTCCAATTTGGAATTTGTTCCCTTTTACCCTTGGACAACAGTTTCTTCCTTTTGTGGTAAAGTCTATTGATAGAGGATGTCCACCAAACAGGTTTGTGTTTCCTTGAGGAGCAGGCTTTAGTTCTATTTGGTATGGCTGAGTCCATGCAGTTGTAAAGGTACTTGTAAACTGCACTGGCGTACTGTTCAGCATAGTTGTCTGCATCCTCTGGGGGGGGGGTTGTGAAGCTACAGATACCCTCCTTTAGGAGGTTGTAGTCAGCTTTTGAGAAGTTTTTTAGCTTGCTTTCAGCTGGGGGGTGGGGTGGGCTAGAAACTTTGAACAAGACAATCCTATGATCTGATCTAACCAGGGAAGGACATACTATGGGAGTGGTGCAGCAGTCACCCATGATGGTGAGAACCAAGTCCAGAATGTTATCTCCCCTTGTGGGGGATGAGACGAGCAGGTCTAGTGCATTAGAATTGATGAAGCCGAGGAATTGTTGAGATAGTGCGTTAGTGCAAGAAAAGTTCACCAGTCAATGGTGGGGTAGTTGAAGTCATCAAGAATCAGGGTGTTAGGGGGTACATTTATGGAGTCTAGTAGATCCAGGTAAGAGGAGTGGGTGTTATGAGTCATGGAGGGGGGTCTACAGCTAGCTATAACTTGGATAGGTGTATTGCCAACTGTCAGTTGTACCTAGAGTAGTTCCAGTGCGTCATGCTGGCAAACCAGTCTGGAGGTGTGCCTGTCCTTGATGAAGACTGAGACTCCACTACCCTTAGTCTTCCCAACCTCATTTTGGGGTCAGAATATGTGGAATAAGGTGCAGCCTGGTAAGGCAGGGGTGCTCTCCACAGCCCCGAACCAAGTTTCCATGACCGCACAGATATCAGCATATTCCAGTGCAAGGAGGACTTCTAGTGAGTCCATTTTCAAGTTCAGGCTCCTAGCGTTAAGCAGCATGACCTTCAATTTGCTTTTTGACAGATCTTTTATGTTGGAAGGTTTGTCTTTGGGACATTGCCTAAAAAAGGCACAATGGGGGAAGTGAGAGCCTTGGCAAGGATCCGGAAACCCAGTGGTGACAGGTGAAGGCCATCTCTGGCAAAGCATCAAGGCCCGTTGACCATGTTATCCCAGGCAGACAGATACTGGATCCCCTTGGAATGACACCAGAAACTAAGCCAATTGTTGAAGTCAATTATTTTTTGTTGGTATTGTGGTATAATTCTTGGTGAAGGTAGGATGCTGCTTAGGGCTAGGGTCATACCTACCTGTAACACATGCTCTGAGAGTTCAATCATGTCTCTCTTCATATAGTCCAGGGAGGTACGTCTTAAGTCATTCACACCAACATGCACAATGCCAGAGTCGTACTTGTACTTGTTTTACAGAAACTTAACTGCGTGCATGATGTGACATATTCTGGCACCAGACAGACAACTGACTGTGACCTCCACCTTGTCGAGCCTGGTGAGGGGTTCATCAGTGCGTCTCACAACTGAGTCACCAATGACTAGTGTGTTTAGTTTATTGTTATGTCTTGTGGGTTGTGATGGTTTATTGTTTTGCCTTATGGGCTGTGTTTGTGAGACACTGGTGTGTTGTCTGCTGTGTGTGATGTGTTTGGTGTTGTGTGTGGAATGTTTGTGAGTGTGTTTTGGAGGTCTCTGCTGTTTAGGTAAGTTTTTATTGAGGACCTTTGCATAGGTGTGTGTGTGTTGTGCTTGTCTATGTGATGCGAGTCATGTGGTGTTTGTGCTGACAATCTCCTCTTTGTCAGGATTGCTGACTGTGGCGCGAGAGAACTTGGACTCCAGGTTACTGATGTATACGCATTTCTCGCAGGTGGAAGAATTATACGCTAGGAGAAGAGGGTTGTTAGTAAACATGAGGCAGTTGCTATGCTGTCTCAAGTATGCCCATGTTGACCAGGCTGGCAGGAGAAAGTGATGGGAACTGTCCAGTCATAGTATTCCGAATGTTTGGGCAGACTTATTGAGAGAGGGTTTTGTTAAGGGTTTGTCCACAAGAGTGTAGACCACAAAAACATTCTTAAATGTAAAGTAACTGGCCTGAAGCACAAGTGCTAAGATCAAAGCTTAAAATGCTTAGAATAAAAGATAAATTTAATTAGGCTACTAACAAGCAGTAATAAATGCATCAGCATAAAAGCACTTGAACACTTAAGAGCACACAGCAAAAATAAGGTAATAAAGTATGAAGAACACATTTACAGTAAAAGCAGCTGAATATTTCCAAGTTTTCTTGTTCAGCCATATTTAACAACTGCGATTGATTGTTTGTAATCCTTCATTTATTCATTAATTTCTGAGTTGCTGGTTTACTTCATGTTGATCTCCAACTCCCAACTCCAGTCTGTGCTACATTTCCAATGTATGCCTGGTCCTTCTAATCAACTCCTGTGAATTTCTGCCTCTCAAGCATTTTCCTTTGGAACACTGGAAAAGGTTTCACTGGCAAAGTCGCTCTATGAACTTTATTATCAGAAGAATAAGAAGCAGAGTTCTCTTCCGTTTGACAGCTTAGTTTTTGTTGGACAAACTTTTGCATTTCCTCCTTAGCATGTTCTACATCAAAACACGACTTTGCTCCTCCAGAAAAAAGTATTCTGAAGATAGCTAGATATAACAGCTTAAATCTCACACCTGCTTCTTGACATTCTGTGACTGCTAGAATAAATTTACTCTTCTTCTGCCTGAGGAGCAATCATTTTCCACAAACACTCAACTGTCTCCAAATTTAAGCACATTGTCCTTCTGCCACAGTTTTGTCAGAATCAACTCTTTATGCTGTTAAGACTGCATCTTTACTATTAGAGGTCTTGGCTGTTTTCTGATGTACAACTCTTGCTGTGGAATGCCAGTCCAGTTGCTTATTTGAGCTTTCATAAAATTAATACAGTCTGTTTCTTCAAGCTTCTCTGGTACAGCAGAAAATCTCAGGTTTTCCCTACATGCTTTGTCCTATCTCAGGTTGTCCCTATGTGCTTTGTCCTATCTCAGGTTTTCCCTATGTGCTTTGTCCTATAATTCTACCTTTTTTTGAAACATTTCTTCTTGTGAAGTCTCTCACGCAGCCAGCCTTTTCTTCATTTCACCCTCTAATGTTTTGCAGTTTTATCAGCTCATCTGAATATCTGTTTAAAGCTTCTTCCATTTTCTTCCAGCCTTTTGTTATTTGAGTTGATATACTCCATCAGTGTTTCATTTATTTTGATCAGCTATGAGCACATCTGACTTATGTTTTCCTCTAGATTACTGGAAGTCATCCCTTGCACCAGAGGTAGAGCTTGAACTGCTTTTTGCTGAACAACTTCAATATTCTTCTCAGCCAGTGTTTTCTCCTCACCTTTTGTGGTTGATTTTTTTCAGAATCTCTACATTTCTTCTTTGCTGGCATCCAGATAAGCGAAATTTACCCAAAAAGATAAATTCACTGGCTCTTTCTTCTCAGTTTTTGTTTTCACACTGGGACAGCCAAAATTAAGCTGTTACTCAAAGTGCAGTCATTCTATAAGTCCTTGAAAAGGATAAACTTGCTAAGTGTTTTCCTAACACTAGACATAACCCTAATAATGCTTCGGGGTCCTTAAACATTTTAAGAACAACCAAGTGCTGTTAAGATCTGGACTAACACTAGAAACTAATAGTGGAAATTGATGGTTGGCAAAGAGCAGTTGCAGGAAGTAAAAACATTTAAAAACTGTTAGAACTTTTCTCTGCCACACTTATAAACAAAATAAGTGTTTAACACCTTTTAAAAGCTATTTTACCTTCTGCAAGTGGAGCACTTTATTTCTGCCTACTGTACCTCTCAAATGTCCCTGATTATATAGAATGCCTCTGATTTTGTCCCTTATTTTTGCCGTCCCTCCTAAAATTTTTGATTTTCTGGTAAATCACTGAGGATTACAGTCAGTCAATAATGGTCAGTTTCATATGTATTATTCTTATGAAACTGCATGGTGACACAAACCCTATTGTTCCATTAACTTTCAAATGAATTACAGCAATATTTAACACCAGTTCCTGATTTTACTTTTGCAGTTTTCCAGAATTCGTAAGCAAAGAAGTTGAGAGGTATGCTACTGTCTGTTTAAGAACACTCAATAAGTACTTATTATCTTTCAAAGTCATTACAACATGTAGTACTCCTACACTACTTTTTTTTCTTTTTTGCAACTGTTGGTACATACAGCCAATAAAGAACCATGCACTGAAAGGATTACAATCTAGTTTCAGATCATAAGCTGGTTATGATCAGGTTTCTGATCATAACCAGATTATTATGCATTTTTGACACGGATGCCAAGAGACACTAGGTGAATTTCTTGGCATCCATGTCTTGGACATATAATAAGCTGGCTATGCTCAGGTCATAGTCCTCTATATTAAATAGGCATTCTCTTCTGTTATAAATAGTTATATACTGTATGAATAAAATATATAGCTACCTCTCCTTGTAAATGATGCTGCCACATCTCTTGTAACATACATTTTAAGGTAGGTATTTGTTAACTTCCCCTTTTGGGTAACCACCTGTCTCTTGAGTCCACAACCTATAGCTTCCTTATCTGTAACTATATTCCAGTCCCCTGAAATTATTAACAGGCCTGGGTGAAAGTCCATAATTGCATTCATTAAGTTACTTAATTCTTTAGTCTTTTTTGGTAGTACATAATTATTTGCTACAGTAATCCTGCTTGCTATAAAGTAAAATTTGTATTTATTCTGGAATCAGTTTACCAAGATTAACATAGATTTATTCATCTGCTGAAATAGGACTTCTTCTGCAGGGAATTAAAACTGAATATAAAATATTTATCTAATTAACAGTTTTACAGATAAGTAGTAGAAGGGACTTTTTCATCATGTGACTACACAGTTTGATACTACTGCTGTATTGCTTTTTTTCCACAAATTTAAATATGGCAATTTGTGATGTCCATAAGATAATACTTATATTTTTTAATCAACCCATTATCACTAAAGTAGGTCCAGCGATTACTAGAATCAGATACCCTTCTATGAGGCACAGAACTGAATACACAATCAATGAGTAGCTATCATCTAAAAGAGAATTTCTTCATAACCATTACTTACATCTAAATTAAAGTATACAAATGGAGAATATTACTTGATTTGGAGAAATAACTCTAATAAGTCAGTACTCATCCACATAACTTTACTACCACTGTCTGAATCTTCCCTTTTCACCTGAAGGGGATTTGCCAAATTATGTTGCTAGCACTGCTGATGATTGTGAACACATTTATAAAACCTATCAACACTTTACCAGCATTACTGTTTTAGCATGGATAATCTTAATTTTAGAATGGGTAATACCTGTGGGTGCAGCAGTCAATCTGGAGCATCTGCTCCTATTTGGAGAGGAAACCTCCTTTCTGGAAAGTGTACATAGTTTACTGCACTTGCTGTAAGCTAAAAGGGGGTGGGTCGGTTGAAAATCTATTCAGTTTTTTATCATTTGAGTGTTTTTACTGTAGTTAAAAATCTAGAAAAATGTGAAGCATATTCAAATAGAAATTAGAAGAAACAAAAGTAATGTACAAGAGATCAGCCTGACAAACATTGTGTGTATCCAAGCTGCAAGTTGGAAATAAATGTTCAAAGAAGCTGTCATACATAATAGGTGGAAATAACAGCTTTTTACCATAATGGCTGCCCTGTCAATATTAATATAGAATGTAAATGACCATACAGTTATGGAAAACAGTAAAGAGTTTTAAGTATATTAAAAGTGTAGATTGCAAATAGCAATGTTACATGAAAAGCATTTGTATAGAAATGAACACTGAATTTGACTAAGAAAGGACTTCAGGGTGGCCATTCAGCAGATCAGAGACAAAGGACAGAGGGAGTACTACTGATTAGGAGAGTGGCTACAATATTGATAGAAGAGGAGGGGAAGGCAATAATGCTAGATTTGTGAAAGTAAGCTCTTATTGGCGGGGAGGAGGATTACACTAGGAACTATTTACAGGTCACTTAAAAGTATTATGGAGTTTAGGAGAATTTGGGAAAGTAAATTCTCAGCAGGGATTATTTAAGAGTGGGGACAAAAATCTGGTTTGCAATAGTGAGTATGTATCAAAGAACATAGAAGGGAAATATAACAAAAGAGGGCAGATTTTTAAAGGCATACAAGAGAATTTTTGGTACAGATGTATATTCAGTAGCAAAAATTCAGACAGAGTTTACATATTATTCCCTAAGATAGAAAACTGGACAACACTGTAAAGAAATTGAATTTCCCAACAGCATGTGAATATAATTGAAAACTTTCAGACCAATCCAATAACTATATCACATCATACACCAATAAAAACTAAGACACAGATGCAAGATAATGATGCAAAAATTAGACACTGGCACTGTCCTACTTATATTTTAGAAAGTTAATGAAAAATTGTGTAAAGCACAGGAATGGGGAAGCCCAGAAAATGCACAAATGGAAATATTTATGGAACACTTAACTATGCCATGTTTGGAGAAATATGAGGTTTAACAATTAATAGCCAAGACAAGAAGAGATGAGATAAAAATGGTGATGCACGATCACTCAATAAGGAAGTCTCCATGAACAGATGGTATTCCTACAGAAGTTTGGATTACAGGGGTAAGAAAATGATAAAGATCCTGAAGCTTTTGTTTAACAATATTTTAAAAGCAGGAGAGTACACCAGCACCTTGGAAAGAAAGCCTATAGTAGCTATATTGCCTAAAAGGGAAAAGATCCTTCAGACCTGGCTTCATATAATCCCATTTCAATTTTAAACCAAGTATTTACATCTATACTAGTTAAGAAAATGACAAAGGTGCTTCCAAAATGCATAGCTATGATCAATGTGGTTGTGAGGAGGGGATACAAACAATCGACAATATTAATAGAACAATACAACAAAGAAGATCCAAACAGAAGTAGAGTGTAAGAAAATACTTTTACTGTTGGTGGGTTTTGATGCAGAGAAAGCATTCAAGAGTCAGTTGTGATTTAATGAATACGGCAACAGTAGCAACTGCATTTCAGATAGAGTAATAGGGTTAATAAGAAGGCTATTTGAAGGGTCAGAGGCAAGAAGTAAGGTGGGACGGCTCCTCTCTAACAAACTGTGTTTGAATAGAGAAACCAGGCAGAGATGTCCTCTTTCCCCTTTGTTATTTGCTCTACCTTTAGAGCCCTAAGCAAGTAAAATAAGAAACTCACAAAAATTCAAAGATATAACGGACAAGGTAATCAAGAAAAGTTAGATTTATTTGCAAATAATATTGTTTTGTACTTGATAACTCGTGATCAGTTGGTATAATGGTTAAGGTCTTTGCCTCCCATGCACAAGGTAAATTTGGTCAATGCCTGTTTGGAGTATGCATGTTCTCCCTGTGTCTCTGTGGGGTTATTCCCATCTCTGAAAAACATGCTGAGTGCTTCCATCTTAAATTCACCAATGAATGGAGCTGTGGGCAGCAGCACAGACTCCACATCGTGCCTACAGGGGGAAGAGTTGTAAAGACCAATTGCTGCGGGGATCTATTGTGATGTGCAGTATCCTCAAGACAGGAGAACAAGGATCAAACGCTGCACACCGTGGCAGGGCTAGCCACTCAACAGTGTAAAAAATGGCTCTGGTTGACTAATGTCACCAAATGGGCATGGGTATTTGCCAGTGATAAGTGGGCTGAGGACCCAGCCAACTCTGACCTATGCCACGGACCCATGTTCATAGTGGGAGGGGTGCCTGTCATAAAACCCAGCAGGCCTGAGTCAAGAAGCTACTAGCCAGCCGGTGTCCAGTTGCCCAGTCTGGGTTATCTAAGATAGCTCTGTTGACCGAAAGCTGGATGTAAAACCAATCAACCTGCCAAACATGAAATAAGAATTGCTACACTCAATGTATGTTCACTGACAGGACGCAGCTTGGAAGTGGATGACATGATGATATGTAGAAGGCTGGACATCCTATATATCCAAGAGACAAGATGGAAGGGAACTGCAGCAAAGACACTTGGCTTGGGATCCAGAGTCTCCTACTCAGGAAGAGGACAGGCTAGAAATGGTGTGGGAACTGTGGTGACAGATAGGCTTCAGAAGGCTGTGAAGGATATCATCAGAATTAGTGACAGACTCATGGCAATCAGATTCCAGTGTAATGGCAGGGCAGTATTCATAATTTCAGCCTATGCCCCACAGCAGGGCTGTAACAGTGAGGAAAAAAGTGCATTCATAAAACAGTTGCAGGACCTACTAGATACAGTAGGACAACATAAATTGGTATTGATAATGGGGAAGATGAATGCACATACAGGGACATACAGAACAGGATATGAGGACTGCCTCAGTCCACACGGATGGGGCAAAAGGAATAAAGAAGGAGAGACCATTCTTGACTTCTGTCTGCCAAATGGCTTGACAATAGCCAACACATGGTTCAGAAAGGCAGACAGTCACAAGATCACATACAAGAGTGGCCAACATGCACCTCAGGTAGACTTCCTCCTAGTAAGGAAAGGGCAAATCAGTGACTGCAAAGTCATCCCCAGTGAAACAGTTTTCCCACATAAACTAGTGGTTGACACAGTCAACTGCAAGCAATGGAAAGAGAAGATTCTAAGGTCAACAGAGACCTGGCTGAGGACCTGGAAGTTGACTGGAAGGGAAGCACAACAATTCAAAGAATTACTCAGGACTCTAGCTCCCCAAAAAGAGGAAGAAATAGGTGGAGTTGAAGAATAATGGCAGCGCATCAAAACAGCATGTGTGAGGACTACAGAACAGATATGTAGTCAAGCCAGGTAAGGAAGTAAGGTACATAATGAAAGCTGGTTGTGTAATGCAGAAGTCCAGGAAGTCATCAAAAGAAAGAAAGTTATCAGGAAAAAAAGTGGGAGATAGAAAAGACTGACCAGGCTAGGAAGGAATACTAGTTGAATAATAAAGAGACTAAGAGAGGAGTTGGATTAGCAAAGATCAAGGCATCAGAGGCACTCTACCAGCTTCCAGAAAGTGACTCATTAGAGGGAGAAACTATATCAGATTGCAAGCTAAAGAAAGAAAGATAAAGAAGATAGCTAGACACCCTTCATAATGGATGCCAGCAACAACCTGCTCACTAGTGCACAGGACATCAAATCAAAGGGGAGACGGAAGGAGTACTTCCAGCAGCTTCTGAATGAAGGAAACCCCACAGAAGCTGTACTGCCCCAGACAGAGTCTACGATGAGAGAAGAGCAGCCCACCATACAAGAAGTAAGACTAGCACTAAGGAAAACTGAGTCAGGGGAAGCAGCAGGCTCAAATGAGGTCACAGCAAATATGATAAAGACAGTTGGTGAAATAGGGGAGAAATGGCTCTTGAGGGTACTCATAGCAGTATGGAGAGAAAAGCATATCCCGAACGACTGGAGAATAAGCATACTCATGCCAGTATACAAGAACAAAGGGGACATCCACAACTGTGGGCAGTACAGAGATATGAAACTCTTGTCACAATGCATGAAATTTAGAGGGTAATTGATAAACAAATATGCAGAGCAGTAGAAAGTAAGATGGCAGTTGAGCAATTTGGATTCAGATCAGGATGCAGCACAACTGACCAGATGTTTGCAGTGAAACAGACAGTTAAGAAGGGGCTAGACATGAAGAAAGAGTCCAACTGGGCATTCCTAGACATGGAGAAAGCACATGACAAAGTCCCAAGAAAGCTGATTTGGGCAGTACTGCAGTGGTTCGAAGTCCCAGAAACATTGGCAGAATTAGTGCAGGCTATGTATAAGGACCCAAAGACTCAAGTACGAACAGTGTTTGGTCTCACAGAGAGTTTCCCAGTGGGAGTGGGTGTGCACCAGGGTTCAGCTCTGAACACACTGCTGCTCTTACTGGTGATGGACTACATTAGTAAACAGGTCAGAGGGGACAGATCATGTAGCATTACAGGAAGACTCTGAGCAAAAATTTCAGCAGAGAACAGGAGAACAGAATGCAAAACTGAAGGCACATGGGATGAAACAAAGTACAGATAAGATGGTGGTAATGGCAGCAAACTGGGGAAATCAGAAGAAGCTGAGAATTAAGGCAGAAGGGAAGATAGTGGAACAAGTTAACAGCTTTAAGTATCTGGGAGGAGTGGTTGAAGGGAAGGGAAGTTTGAAAGAAGAGGTCAAAGCTAGAATCAGAGGGGCTGCAGCCAACTGGTTAAGAGTGTCAGCTGTACTGTATAACAGAAGAATGACAAAAAAGCTAAAAAGTAAGGTGTACAAAACAGTGGTGTGACAAGTACTACTGTATGGCACAGAAACCTAAGCAGTAAAGGCAGAGCAGGTGAGAAAGCTAGAGGTGATAGAAATGAAGTGCTTGAGAAGGGTGGTAGGATGCACACTGTGTTACAGATGAAGAAATTAGGCCATAATAGCAGAAGCCAAAGTAGCTCCAATTGCAGAAACGATCAAAGAGAACAGAATACGGTGGTTCAGGTATATGTGCAGAAAAGCAGAAGGCAATCTAGTGAAGACAATTTGGGACAGACAGGAAGAAGGTAAGAGGAAACAAGGACATCCAGCAAAAAGGTGGATGGATTGTGTGGGAGAAGATCTGCGACAGTCAGACATGAGTGTCGAAGAAGGCAGGAGTGTGGCATTGAATCGAGAAAGATGATGACAGTTAACATGACACCCCAACCCCATGTAGAAAATGGGAAGAGGGGGTTGACGATGAATGTACTTGATGAAAGGCCTTTTTCTGTGTTGTAGAACATTTCTGAGACTGCTTCATATCATTTGTAGATATAAAATAAATTAAGATAATACAAAGACTACAGTGATAAACAAAGTCAATTAAAGTAAATTATGTAGCTATGTATGTGTTGGTTCAGCAATACCCCGTACCTCTTCAACTGTCCACATTTTTGCAGAATGTTTAGATTTTTGGCTTATATTTTTGGTCTTTTTCTTATAAAATATGTGTTTTTCCGGCATATCACTAAGGACTGATGCACATTTGAGTTTCAGACTTCATATCCTTCAGAAAATGGATGCTAACACAAATCCTGCTATTCTAGCAACTTTCTAAGTTTATAAGAGCAATATTTAAAGTTTTCCCGATTTTTAGGCCTTTGTCCCTCCATTATTTTAAGCTTTGTCCAGATTTTATCCGCTAAGAGGTTGAGAGGTATGCAGTACCCATACCTATAGGGACATAAGATATTTAGGTGTTATTGATGGAAAAAGCCTCTATTATAGCAGCTAAGTCTATGTTGAAATAGACTAAAAAGGTAATGCCAAACTGAGATGCTAGAAGCTCTTGATTATGGATATGGATAGTAAGGTATAAACAGTGGAAATATTTCTAGCCCCTTTAGTTTTATATACATGTCAGGCATGTTTTTAGTCAACTAGAGGAGAGGTTGTGGGCTACTTAAATAGTTGAAGGAATTTATCTGGGAGGGAAAGAGAGCAAGAATTATGTGGGATAAAGATGATTCTCACCAGAGAACAAGGTTGCTTAGGATTATCTGTTTTGAAGGACACTTTAGAACTATGCAGTTAAGGCTCATATGCATAACAAAAGCAGAAGGCTATAAATCAAAGTACAAATGTATAATGATGAAGAAACAGTGGCAGGGGGTTCAAGAAATAAAGAAACTAATAACTGGGGACATGTTTTTGGAAATGTGACATGTTGGCAGATTTTTAAAATTTCCCAGAGTACTTTGATGTTAATGTTGGGAGAACAAATGGCAGTAACAAAGGAAATTATATAAAAATGTAAGGCCTGAATTGCCTAAACACAGTAAGACTTTACTAAGGTTACTGCTACTTGCTGACAAAAAGTAATTACTAAAAAATGGAAATTAAAACCTATAACAACAGTAGCAGAAGTTTTGACTGCTGTAAAGGAGATACAAGAACTGAAGGTGGGATCTTTAGAAAAGGGAAGTAGTTTATTACATAGAAATAAATTACATGGAATTTGTGGGAGCAATGCATGCAGAATCATGCTCCGAAAGAAGACTGAAGTTTAAGCGAAGGGATGAATTGAGTAATTTATGTAATGTTTCAGTGAATGAAAGTTGTTAAAGATAGCAAATATACACTACATGAGGATAATAATAAAAACCCATACTGCAATTTAAAATGTGATTTAATACAGATTTAAAATTTAAGGAAGTGTACTGAATACACACACACAAATATTTCAAGCACGGGCATTAATGTCCTTCTAGCTTGCCAAAATACCAAAACACTTGTTCCCATAATTAAGTGTGCAGGCTGTTTTTAAAAATATCTAAACTAGTACTTGCTTTAATGTAATTTGGTAGTCGGTTCCATGCATCAGTAACTGTCTCAGAGAACTAATTAGTACACTTCTCATTCCTATAGAATTGTCTACATAGGTTGTCTGATGATTCTCTACTAATTTTTGATAACCCCAAACATTCCCAGAGGTAGATGTCTCTAAATGCCCTATATACCTGAATAAGATCTCCTCTTAGATATCTATAACAGACACTGTACAAGTTCACATATTTTACGCTTTCATAATAACGTAAATTTTCACATCCATGGATGCTCTTAGTATATTTCTGCTGTACTCTTTCCAGTTTACTCATGCTTATTTTCTTATAAGGTTTCTATATTGTTATTCCATGCTCAAGTTTGGGCCTAATGTAACTAATAAACAATGACTTCATCACTTCTGATTTCCTAGACTTTATACATCTTTTTATACAGCCTATAATTCTATAACTATCATTAACCAATTGGTTGATATGATTAAAAAAACTCAAAGCTGGATCTACCCATATACCTAGGTCCTTAAATGAGTCTACAGTTTCAATCACTGTGTGCTGTATTAAATATTCACCTTTCAATTTATGTGTCTCCCAAATCTCAAATGCTTAGTTTTTGATGTATTTATCAGCATATTATTCTCCTGTGCATAAACTGCCAATGTAATCAGTTTACCCAGTTTCAGGTTATATGTACATAGACTGTAGAACACCTCAGATGAAAAAGTTAAGTCTGGAAGATACAATCTAAACAAGTAAAGGCCTATGACAGAGTCCTGTTGGACATCCAGACCATAACCAAGAATTTCAACCTGTGCAACTGCTGTCTGATACTTGCCATGTCCTATGTGTAAGCCATGCAGCTATCCATCTTATCAGGAGTACACCGATACCTAGTTCTAATTTATTGATCAGTGTTTTGTTATGACCCTGTCAAATGCTGAAATTAAATCTATATAAATTACATCACAGCATAATTTTTCATTCATAGCTGTTATTATATTGTTAAAGAACATCATGTTACAGGTTGTAATAGCTCTACGTTCAACATATGCATGTTGATATATGGTTTCAAGTTCCAACCTATCCAGTTCTGACAATAACTTATCTAATATTACCTTCTACATTATTTTTCCAAAACATGAAAGTAGACTTAAGGGTCTATATAACTCTGGGTTTGTCCTACTGCCTTTTCCCTTAAAAACAGGTTTAATCAGCACAGGTCTCCAACCTTGAGGATTTTCCCCATATTTATATGACCTAGTAAATAATAGATATAATGGTACTGTCAGTTCTTGCTGAAGTGTTCTCAGGTCATTATTAATTCCGTCTCCTCCCTGTGTTTTGTTTGGATTCAGTTTGTGCAGTTCTTTAATATAATCTAATCTGATTCCAGTATCTGAGGTTACCTGGATGTCACTAGGACATCTTATCACCCACTTGGAGCAAGAAAGAATGCAAAAGCTTTGAACAATGATGTACAGTAATTAGAATAATTTAGCATGAATGAAAATGATCATAAAAGTACATGGGTAATCCAAGAGGTGGCAGCAGTGGAGCTAAAAAGTAAAAGAGAAGTAGTAGGAACAGCCCTTCTGACAAACCATAACAATGAAGTAAATAAATACTCCAAGCTACCACGACCAGTTAGTGGAAAAATATATATTTATTGTCAAAACCAGTGGGCGCTTTCACGGTAAAAAAAAAATACACTTCTTCAGACCAAGAATACATTCCAACCCACACTTTTAAAATAAATGCAGACTAATCAGAATCATTAAAATCAGATCACATGACAAAAACTAATAAAAAAATGGAAATCAGGTTAAACACAAAACACCTATGAGCATAGAAGACGGACCAGATCTTTTAGGTTAGAGTGCAAAGAACCAATGAAAAGTAAATAAAAAACACAATTACCTTTCTAAACAAATGTTATTGATAATAACAAGTTAATAATACAGAGAACAACCTCAAGTACACGCCTCTCAAAGGATGAAAAATAGACATTAGGGCAGTTATTGGTCAAGAGGAGCCAATAAGAGTTCCTCAAAACAGATAGATTAAGCAATGAGAGGCCTCTACAAATGAATAACTCTCATTGGATAAATCTTAGAAATCAGAATAACCATTAATGAAGCTAAGACCAATCAATAATGGCTTAACAAAACAAGCAATTCAAACAAAATACTATAGCAGAACACCACAATAAATTATATAACTATAAAATTATAACAAAACTAGACACTAACTATTTCTGATTCCAAATATCAGTTTCTAATATTGCAATCTATACTGATCGGCTTAAATGTCGGTTTTGTCCACACATGTACTACAAAAACACATTCGCAATAGCAACCTATCAAATGGCATTACTAGGCTTCACAGCCAGTAGGGAGTCAACAGGAAGGACGTTTAACAATACTATCAAATAAGCACAGCCATCTGAATAAACATAGCGTAAAGGCAAGCTGGTGCTAAAAAAACTTTCCATACACCAAATAAACTTAACCCCCAAAAGGGTGAGCAGATTGCCATTTTAATATAAAGAAACCAATCACCATAAAAATAAGGTACCGTCAGGCTAACCATTGCCGCATGAAAAACATATCCAGTGCACAAACACCAACTGAAAGTGAATAAAGAATAGTAAAATAAAAAATAAGACTGAAACAGAAACACCACATATGTCAAAAAATAAAAACATATCAGTCACTGAAAAATAAGGCAAACCCCCAAACAATACAACAGAATAATAAAAAATCTACTGATCGCTTCAAAATAGAAACGGCTTATCGAGTAAAAGATTATGCCATAATATAGGTGCCTTAATCATCCATCAATGAAACAAAACATTATTAAAGAAATTAAATAGAAAAGGCTACATGTTAAAAACATAGACAACCTATCAGCTAGTGAAAAACAACATATCTACCAATCAAAAAGTAAAATGTGGAAATGCTGATTGGAAATGTACAACAAGTACACAACCAATCAAAACCAACTGATCAAACAAAGAAAAAAGAGAAAAGTAATACCAGAAACAAAAACAAAAGATTCTTCAATCTAATAGACTTTAAGGACCATATAACTACTAACACCAAAAAATGGCACAAGCCGATTCTACTCAAAGTAATAAAGTCTCAAATTCACAAGAACCCTACAACAGAAACTGCAAAAACTAACTCTAAGAAAACTGCTATGGTCCCAAAAGCAGCCTATCAAATGTCAAAAAACAAAATAATACATACCTACCAAATGCTACTGAATGAAACAATCTGTCGAAACAAATAATCCTAGTCAAATCAAAAACAAATTCAACACAACTCTATAATATCACAAAAAGCCCCAAAAACAAAAATCTAAAAGGGACTACAACAACAATGCTGAAATGTTCTATCAGCTTTCAAAAAGTGACAGGCATACCAATCAAAAAAGGGGGTAATCATACAGCCATTGGACAAATCTAATAAACAAAACAGCCAATCACAAGATACAACCACAAGATTGAACCAATCAATAAAAGGACATAAATACATAGCAAAAGTAAATAAGGAATGATATATCCAAAAACTACAACAAAAAGCCATAAAAAAACAGAAAAACTATAATAAAGAATAAAAAAATATAAAAAATGGAAAAAGAAAAAAGGAAAATGCAACCTAAAAAACACAGAAAGTAATAAAGAAATGCTTCAAAATCAATTTAGTACTTCAAAGGTCATGCTTTAAGGGCAGGTTTCAATGATACTCTCTCATTAAGACTAGGTTCCATAAAGGCTTTGAGAAGAATCCATTTTTGTTCTATGGATTCACTTTTATATTTTATATCTCTTAACCTATCACCCATTTTCACAATTTCAAGTACAAAGAATCTAAAGGTGTGATTTGTTCCACACTCCAACACGTTTCACTAAGGCATTTGTGATTCTACCCTTACTGATGTCATTCTGATGTTCTAATATCCTCTACTTTAATAAATGATTAGGTTTACCTATATAGAACGCTTCACATACTGAACAAAAAGCATAGTAGACCACATCCTTGGTCTTACAACTGGCAAAAAAGCTAAAGGTAATATGGAGCCCATTCTGCCTGTGGGTAAAAGAAGCACATGTATAGACAAATCTACATGCAAAACAGCTACTGCACCTAAAAGTGCCCTTACGTTCAGTGAAAAGAGCTGCATCTGAGCCTCTGTTCCTATACCAGAGCTGACGTTTCAAGAATAAATGATTCCTAAAAGTAAACTTACAGTGTCTTGACACCTTTTTGGGATGCCTTCCATAAATAAATTAACTCCCAATTAATAACAGGCAGCAAAGGAAAGGGCAAAATGCAAGCAATGAAATGACAGCAAGACTGCTAATCTAGAAGGTCATGCACTGAGGATCTTAATCTCCATTTGCCACTTGCTAGTCACATTTACATTCATATTTTCATAACACAGACCTACTGCATGACTTAAAATGCCATGGTGAGGGACAGAAAAATATGGTGTCACCATCCATGTGAAATACACCGAAGTAGAGAAATTGCTAGTTGTTTACTAGAAGTTAAGAAATTATGTAATACTTTAGCAATAATCCATGACTGGGTGTGGGTATTACAAGATTCACCCAGGTTGCCATGGTTTGATCATGTGGGTGAAGGCCAAGTGACTAAACAAAGCCAACCGTGGGTAAATCCTCTGAAATCCACACACCAGAATGGACTACTGTTATTATACAATAACATTATTTAAAAAAGAAGATGTTTACCTTTCTTAAATAATTTATTGCATGATGGCATTTCCTCTGCTCCATACCAATGTACTGTGCATGTGTATGGCATCCACATCTGCAGCTTGCACAATACATAAGTGCAGTGTAGCACAGAAGAGAGCATCTCCATAATGGTTTCTCTCTCTCTTTTTTAATATTCCTTTGGTCAATAATTCCGGACAAAAGACAGAATTTGGGATACATTTTTACATATTATTCCAAGTCCCTAAAAAAGTTAATAGAACAACATATTTTGGCATCAATATGCATTATGTGAACAGCAAGGAAAATGCAACTCTATTGTCTGGCATTATTAACTGACAGAAATCCTCAGTGATTTCCCAGAAAATCAAAAAATTTATGAGACATGGCAAAATATGAGGAAAATCAGGGATGTTCTGCAAACCTCTGGACAGTTTTGATGGGTGGTTAACAGCTGATTTTGTTCTTATTTTGCCCTATACCTCATAAACTATGTTATGGATGGAGTTATCGACACTTATTTGAAGATGTTGGATGAAGTAGGGGAGGAATGGTTTTTGATGGTACTCATAGCAGTATGGAGAGAAATGTGTATCCCAGATGAATGGAAAATAAAAATCCTAGTGTCAAATTTCAAGAACAAATGGGGCATTCACAACTGGAGCCAGTATATAGGTATCACACTCTTATCACACTGCATGAAACTACTGGAGTGAGTGACTGATAAATACACAGAGTAGTGGGGAGTAAGATGTCAGATGACCGGTTGGAATTCAGATCAGGATGTACTACAAATGACCCAAACACAGACAATTGAAAGGAGGCTAGAGAAAGCATACGATAAGGTCCCAAAAGTTGATCTGGGCAGCCCTATAATGGTTTGAAATCCCAGGAACATTTGTAAATTATTGCAGGTTATGTACAAAGACCCTATGACAAAAATGTGAACAGTGTTTGGACTCACAAAGGAGTTAGCAGTGGGAATGGGTGTACACCAAGGTTCATCTCTGAGCCCACTGCTGCTCATACTGGTGGCAGACTACACAGCAAACAGGTTGGAGAGGGCAAATCAACAAAGCTGCTGCATGCAGACAATTTTCTGAGCAAGAACTTCAGAAAATGATAGGACAATGGAAGGTAAAACTGAAGGCACATGCGACGTAACTGAGTAGAGACAGTACAGTTGTCATGGCATCACATGGGGGAATTGGAAGAAGCTGAAATTCAGACAGAAGACAAAATAGAGGAACAGTTAGCAGCTTAAAGAGCATCTGGGAGGGTTGGCTGAGGAAAAAAAAAAGTCTGACTGTAGAGCACAGACTGACAGTAGTATGTGACAGAAGAAAGCCAAAGTAGCTGAAAGTAAGGTATACAAAACAGTGGTATAACCAGTACTACTGCATGGTACAGAAATCTGGGCAGTAAAGTCAGAGGAGTCAATAATGCTAGTAGTTATCGAAATGAAGTACCTGAGATGGGTGGTAGGATGTACATTGTGGAAAAGAAAAAGAAATGAAGACATCAAAGCAAAACCCAGAGTAGCTCCAGCTGCAAAAAAGACCTAGAGAACAGATTATGGTTGTTCAGTCACATGTGCAGGAAAGCAAATGACAACTGAATAAAGAAGATTTGGGAGAGGCAGGAGGAAGGCAAAAGGAAATGAAGGTACCCAGAAAAGAGATGGATGGATTGCATGAGACCTGCAACAGTCAGACATGACCATCAAAGAAGGTAGGAGAGTGGCACTGAATTAAGAAAGATGGAGTCAGTTGGCATGACACCCTGACCCCATGTAGAAAATAGGAAAAAGGGGGTTGGTGATGACTGATGATAGAGTTATTGAGCATATACCAATAAAAGTCTATCCATTCAACAATACAGCAGCTGGATTTCTATCATCTGGTATATGCTCAATTTATAATAGGTAGACTAATCGGGCTGTCCAGTCACCATACACGTCTTTGAATACTAATGACCCTTTATTTAATAATTCCACACCTATATTAGCATTTCCAAAACCAAAAGGATTACAAACTATTGTACTGCAGCAAATAAAACCCGAGATGATGCTCAAGGAAATCGTCAATATTATCTGCACTGTAATTTGTACATCTTAAGAGAAAGTCAATGTCATTTATATTGTGAATTATATGAAGAACCATTTTTTTTCATATTTCTGTAAATATTTCACAAAGCAAGCATTTACAATGGAATTTTTTACTATCACAGGAAAATTCATGTCTGAACAGAGGTGCTCTGAAACCATACATCTATATTTTCCAACATATGAACAATTGCTTGCAGAACTCCCGAAGGATCTATATTTCTGGTTTGGTTTGCATTGTAGTATATTATATTATTACATTATTGATGCAAAGACTGTGACTGCACTGACTCATTACTACAAAGAAAATATGTTATTAAGATTACTATTTATATCTTTTTAATAGCATTTAATGTTCACAGGGTATTTAAATGTGTTTTGCTTATGCTCTTAAACTTTATTTTTCAGAAAATATTTTGGAATGCATCTATGGCTAGGCTGCTAAAGGTATGACATTTCACTGCTAAGAGGTGGTACTAAACTAATACAAACATTTCTCACTTGCAGCTTTCTTCAATGACCTGGAGTTGAGACAGTTTAAAGAGCTTGGAAAATACTGTACTTGCTGTTAGATATTTTACACTTTACCACCACAGGTACCTCCTGCATCCTGGGAATACTCCTCATCACTATGATACTATAGCCATGCTGATTATGAAGGACTGTTTACAGACTCACTATTCTAAAGTGCTGATACTGTTCATTTTAAATGATAAGAAGATCTTCACTGGTTCAACTTCCACAGAAAAAAACTCACAATGATACATACTATACTAACAAGGAATGAGATGCCAGAACAGACTACAAGTGACAAAGACTCAGAGTTTAATCTGGAAGCATTTAAAGGCTTTGTAAAGCTGAATGACAAAGCATTTCACAATTGCTCATCAATATCCACCCACAAACAGGGTAGCAGAAAGATGTATTAAAAAGGCAATACAAGTGGCGCCCTGAGCAAGAAATTATTATAGCTCAACAAAAACCATTTTTACTAGCATACCAAAATGCAGTATATTCGCCCAGTAGCTCTAATGGTAATTTTGTTTATGAACAGAAGCTAGAGGTCAAGGTTAAACGTTATAAGGAGACTTTCAAGATGGCTGCACATCGAGTAACAGCTTAACTCATTCACTCCAATGGAGCGCAGGAAGTCTGCATTATAACTTCCAATGGGTGGAGCCTAAACCTTCTGACAGAATCAAATTATGTCCTCATATTTCAAACAAATGTTCATATTTCTAGAAACATAGGGGTTACGAAATAAGTATAAATAGCAAACTCTTCAGCACAAACTATTTTTGTAGTGGTTGTATTCTTTAGGTTTTAGGTCTTAAACTGAATTTTATAAGTCACAGTAAACACAGTAACTATTACATTTGTAATATTTTGTAAACAACTTACACTATCTCAGCAACCACTCAAGTTACATACATACAGTTAGCAGCATTTTATTCATCTTCCTGAGAGCTTTCATGTGAGGCTACATAGCTCTGTCTGTGTTACTTGGTTGTTGACATATTTAGAAAAATGTGAAATGTATATCTATATAAAGTAATATCATAAAAACAGTTAATATCTATTTACCTGCACTAGACATAAGTCAAATATTAATGCAGTTGAGTTTGCCATTGTTTAAGCTTTAAGGTGAAACCTTTTAAAACCTTGTACATAGCATGAGTTTGGGATTACTGATGCAAATATGAACAGGCAATATTTGACGCCTAGTGGTGTCAGTAGGCGTTAACTGCAGATGCACCTGGAGGTGTCACTTGAATATAATGAGTTAATTCTAGTTCTCCTAGTGTGAAAACAGAAACTTAGAGAAAGCCAGTGGGCATGGATTTATGGGTAAATTTCAGTAACTGATTAGTAATTGCACTGTCTGGATGCCAGGAAAAAAGAAATATAGAGGACCTGAAGGAAAAACAGCTACAAAAGGTGATGAAGAAAAACTGACTGGGAAAAGTACTGCAGTTGTTCAGCAAAAAACGGTGCAAGCTTCAGATATGACTTCCAGTAACATAGAAGAAAGTATTAAGGCAACTGCACACAGACCTGATTGAAATACAGAAAAACACTGATGGAATATATCAACTCAATAAAAGGCTGGAAAAATGGAAGAAGCTTTAACCAGAAATTCAGATAAGGTGATAAAAAAAAAGATTTGCCTGTACTTCAAATCTAGATAAGCTATTTAAGGAACCACTGAATTTTGTTTATAAAACAAAGTAGCAATATTAAGGAATTATTGCAGAGCAACAGAGGTGCGGGAAAAAGGAATAGGAAGAAAGGTACTTTTAAATGTGAAGCATGCTCCCAATGCCCCTGTATAGTTAATAAAGATTCAGTTTACCTCAAGGGAAGGGACAAAGTGATTCAAGCAGAAACTTATTCTAATTGTAATAGTAGTGGAATGATTTATATAGCTTTGTGCAAAAAATGTGACGTATTTTACTTAGGGAAAACTACACATAAACTAAAAAGAAGGATATATGAACACCTGAATGATATTAAAGATAGAGATGTGAAAAATACATTATATAAAGACAGCAAAATTGTCAACAGGCTTCTTGCATTTTTTGTATTAGAAGTTAAAGAGAATACCAGGGGTGGCAATTGATACTCAAAGCAAAAAGAATCCCAGCCTTGAATGAACATGTCTCCCTAGCACCAGTTTTAAAACTTAGGGTGGCAAGTGTTGAATACATTTTTCTACTAGATTGAAAGGAGTTTATTTTTGGTGGGGGCACTAGGTGGCATTGTTGTATTACTTTTAGGTTTTAATGATATTCAAAACTTTAATAACAGATGTTTTATAGCATAATAAGGATGTTGGAAAAAAGTGTTTTAAAATTAAAACATTTTGTTAAGTTTTAGCATACTTTTAAGAATTTACCTCGGTTCAGGGTTATACGTTTTGATATGTTTTAAACATAGTATTGTATTTATTTCATGCTTTATTATTTATGACATACTTCTTCCTTGTGTAGCATTTACATCCATTAAGCATTATTAATAAGATGTAGGGGTTTATAATTATGCGCTAATTAATTTAATTAGTTTATGAGATGATGAGAACACTAACTACAGGAAGACATGCAGTGTGAGTTGTTATCTGATGAAGTCCTATGTTTTGGATGAAAACGCTGTGATTTTAGTTAAGCATTAATAAAGTTCATATCTGTTTATAATTATCGTGTGAAGTCCATGTTTAGTATTGCTGTTATTTTTTGTGTTGCTTCACTCACTCCTAGTGCCCTGTTGGTGTTGGATTTTAAGAAATGTAGACACTGCAATGTAAAAAGAAGAAGGAGAAGAAGAAGATAAACAAGAAGAAAAATCTGGTTAAAAGACCACGACAAAAGATAAATAAATTAGTATACTTTTTCTCATTCTTGCATAGTGTAATGACTGGCTTAAGACCCTTAGCTTAATCTAGTAACAAGTTTTAAAAGAAAGCAAGTAAATGAAAAAGAATATTGAATATTATAAGGCTTTTTCCTAGTACACAAATATTTGCTTGGCAGTGTCTTGTTCTCATGCCTCTAGGAGACAATTTGACAAACAGGAATGGCTTGGAGAAAATGTTTTCTGAAAGCATTCAAATGTTTTCCCAGCTGAGAGAGCTGTAACGATAAGACAAAACCAGACAGCACCAGAAGCACTGGCTGTACCATGCATCTTAGCATGGATAACCTTTTTTTTAGGTTATCTCAGGTCTCTGTGTATGGCTGTCAGTTTTGAGCATTTGTTCCTATCAGGAGAGTAAAGCTACAATATTTGAAGTTGTAGATAGTTTTGTGTGTTATTATTAAGTTAATAGGTTTTAGGGGGTATTGGGGATTTTTTTTGTTTTAGGGCTTCAATAAAACAAAAGGTTTTGTAAGATGTGACACAGGCTCAAATGCAGATGACAAGAAACAACTTTATAAAAGATTAACCTGCCAAACCGTATATGCATGTAACACAAAAGCTGGAACTAGACTTTAACAAAAAAGCTGTTATACACAAATGGTGGGAATAACTTCTTAAGAAAATGATAGTATCTGTACTGTCTTTCAACACAAATGGTCTCACAGATAAATACAAAAAAGAAAGAACAGTGAACTATATTAAAAGAATGAAGAGGGCAAATAAATATGCTATAGGAGACATTTGGAAAGAAATGAACATGTGAATTTGATATAAAGAAATGTTTTCAGTATGGTTATTCAACAGAATACCTGGAGCAAAGGAAAAGAGAAGTACTTATATTAATGGCAAGAAGAACTCCAATAGTGATAGAAGAGAATAAAAAAGATAATTATGGTAGATTTGTAGTACTAAGAGGCTACTGGCAAGGGGGGAGGATTAAACTGACATGTATTCATATTCCACCAAAAAAATGCTATAATGGAGCTTAAGAAAATTATGAGAGAAACAATCAGTTTTTAGCAAGGAATATTACTTACAGGTAAGGAATGGAATTTGATCTGCAACGAAGAAGATGTGTCTGGGGGCCCAGAAGGGAAAATATAACAAAGGAGGACAGATTTTGAAGAAATTTATGAAAACATTTGGCATGGAAGATGTGAATTCAGTACTAGGAGTCAAGAGTGAATTTACATATTAATCCACAAGATACAAAAACAGGGCTAGGCTAGACAGAATTTTTATTTCACAGGAACATTTGCATTTAATTGAAGCTCTTGATATGCACCCAATAACTATTTCAGACCATGCACCAATAGTAAATAAAATAAAAATGCAGGGTAGTGAAATAAAAATGAGACACTGGTGCTTTCCCGCCTGTTGACAAGAGAGGAACTTAAGGAATGGGTAGTGGAAATTATTCAGGAACTATTAGAGATGATAGAAAGTTCTTCTGAAAATATAGCTAGGGAGTGGGATAAAATTAAAGTGGAGTTTAAAAATATGGTAGAAATAAAAGAAAGGGTGATATGATTAAAAAGTAACAAGAATTATTTCGTTAAAGTACTGCAAAATAGGGGCAATTCCACAGAACAAGAAGAGGAGCAACTGTAGAATGCTAAACAGAAAATAAGGGATTACCTCAATAATATGCATGAGTTTAGAAAGATTGCTGTTTTTTTCATATTAACTCTGGAGCACAAAAACTTTTAGTGCAACAAATCATGCAACAGAAAGTAGAATGAGCTGTTGCCAAGCTTAGGGAGCCTATAACAAGGAATATAACAAGAGATCCTGTAGAAGTATTAGAAATATTTCAGAAATTCTATGAAAGTCTGTATAAACCAGAGAAATATGGAAATCAAGAAAAGGTCTTTGTCTTTCAGCTTTTCCCAGTTAGGGGTTGCCACAGCAGACCATCAGTCCACAGAGTGATTGGCAGTGGAGTTTTTATGGTGTCGAGTTGCCAGCCTAGCACCCAACCTTCAAAGCAGGCACATGCACACACGCATCTACCTGCATGTCAAATGAAAATGTGGATGGAACAATTAAATATGCCAAGGTTAGAGGCAGATGAGGCTCAATTACTAATAGAGGATAGGATGAGATGAGATAAAAATTGTGATGTATAACCAATCTACGGGAAGGTCCCCAGAAACAGATGGTATTCCTGTGGAAATTGATAAGCTAGGAGGGAAAAAACTGATAAAGCTCTGGAAGGTTTTGTTTAACAGTAGTTTAAGAGAAGGAGAATTACCAACTTCCTGAAAGAGAGCAGTGGTAGCTGTAATATCTAAGGAGGGTAAAGATCCATCAGGTCCAACTTCATACATGCCCATTTCAATACTAAACCATGACTATAAAGAGTTTAAGTCTATAATGGCTAAAAGAATGGCAAAAGTGATGCAAAAATTGACAGATATGAATCAGTGTGGTTTTCTGGAGGTGAGGCAACCATTTGACATCATTAACAGAATATTTATGATCCAGAGGGAAGCAGAATGTAAGAAAATACCACTGTTGTTGATGAGTCTTGATGCAGACAAAGCATTTGACAAATTAAGCTGGGACTGGAAGTATTTGCATTCTCTGATAAAACTATAAGGTTGATTAGGATACATGAGGGATCACAGGCGAAAAATAAAGTGGGTCGGGTCCTCTCTGATAATTTCTGCTTGAGCACAGGAACCGTGTCCTCTCTTCCCTTTGTTATTTGCATTATATTTAGAATCACTGGTAAAGAAAATAAGGGACTTAGAAATTCAAGAATATAATTGGTATGGTAGTCAAAACAAATTGGCACTATTTGCAGATGATATTATTTTATACCTTACAAAACCAGAAAGTGACATTATACTACTGTGGAATATTTTGAGACAGTTTCATATCTTTTTGGGATACAAAATTAATGAAGGTAAAACAAAGGCAATAGCAGTAAATTATGTGCCCACACATGAATTGATTCAGCAATATCCATAGTTATGATGATATTTATTTATGCTGGGATTTTGGTGACTGTTGAATATTTCCTACGTTATTCCCAAGCAGTTAACTGCCAGGGAGCTTCTCTTTTCTGCTTCAAAAAGAACATTCAATTCATCCCACCTCCATGGTACACAGGGATGCAGCTCTTTCTGAGATCACATGACAGAGAGTTCAGTTAGTGGTTCAGGTGCTGGAGGAGTTAGGCAAGGAGTGAGTCAATCACGGGCTAGGGTATGAAGATACTGCTTACAGTTAAGCACTTCTCAGTGGAGATCATAAGTTTCTTCAGACTAAAAGACAAGCTACAGTTCGGGGGTGGGTTGGGCAGACAATCATTCGATGTGGTAATGGACTGATGTCAAAGTGCGCCCATACATATGATGCCCCACACCAGATTATCTCCTCTGAATGGAGGGGCAGTGATCTCACAATGCAATCTTTCCCCAGAGACATGGTGCAAACTGCCAAAGGCTTACGGTAAGATTCTCCATCTCCCAACAGTAATGGGAGCAAATGGTTATATAGGGGTTAAGGGTGGAGCTCACTGGCAATGTAGGACAAGAAGACAAACAAAAACGAATATTTAATTCAAATGCTACTTTACAGTTTGATAAAGTATTATAATATCATACATTAATCATACTGAGTACTAACATATTTATTGGACACAAGTAAATCAGCAGGTTACTGGGAAGCAATGCAATTAACAAACATAAGTAATGCAATAATTGTGCAGTGCACTGAATACCACAATTATGCTCCAAGAACAGGCAAAAGACAAATTTGTTAAGCACTTTTATGCTAAGCACTGCTAAGGGCCGTGGTGGTGCAGCAGTTAGCATTGTTGCCTCACAGCAAGAGGCTCTCTGGTTCGATTCTTGGCTGGAGCGCCTTCTGTGCGGAGTCTGCATGTACTCCCCGCGGTTGAGTGAACTGAAAGACATGCAGATATGTGCGAGCGTGTGTGGGTGCGCCTTCTTTGAAGGTTGGGAGCCGGACTGGCAACTCAACACCGTAAAAATTCACCGCCAATCATTAGCGGACCAGAGTTCCGATGTGGCGACCCCTAACCGGGAAAAGCCGAAAGATGCTAAGCACTGCTAAGACTGGGTCTCCCGCTATACAACACATGCTTCACTTTCAAGGTGAATTTCTTAGCATTCATGTCTAAAACACAAGCTGGTTATGATAGGAGACCAGCTGTAACCCTCTGTATTAAGTAATAGTATAAGATGCATGTGCACATCAATAAACTTAAGTTTACTGAAAAATCTTCAACTTTCATAAGTAAATAGCACCCTAGCTAGATAACTAAGTTGGGAGGAGAACTAACACATGTACAGCTACTGTACATGTGCAACAGAAAGAAGCCTAAGCCCTACTGGCCATTCCACTATAATGCAGAAGGTCAGAGTAAATGGAAGTGACCATGCTTTGCAGTTTGCTTCACACAGTAGTCATGGTGTAGTGATTAAGTGTTGTGACTGTAGTGTACAGGGTCCTGGGTTCAAGACCAGCAAAGCTGTTCATTTAGGGGTGGGAGGTTGGTGTAATGGTTAAGGTGCTTACCTTAGAAACACAAGGTGTAGGGTTTGATTCTCACATGGGGTAATTGGCTAGGCTTAAAATGGCCCCCCGAGGACAGTTCGCCTAGTATGAATCTATGAATCTATTAAACAAAGAGGAGTTTTAGTGTCCAGGTGCAAACATGGACTATGTAAACCAGAATCAGACTCTTGTGAAAGAGCCTACAACCTACTGTCTGACCTCTCAGTTACCCTCACTGCTCCATTTCTTTATTTCTTACACATTAATCTTTAAAGCAGGGCACACAAGACTTTCAGCTTTAACTTGTCAAAACATGATTAGGGGTAATAGGTCTCTAGCCCTCATTCTGCTCCACCAAGGAACTCATCTGCAACTATTTCTAGCTGATTTACTGTAAAAAAACATGGTACCCTTAAAACTAGGTTTATTAAACAAACTTCTTGTAAAACTCTGGGAATTTAAAGTGTTCAGTCTATGCAATGTACATCCATTCATTTCTGAAAAAGAAACTTACTTCTTGAGATACACTGTGTGCTCCATATAATTGCCACTGGTAATATGCCAACTACAAAAGAATGGTACAAATTTCACTATTAAGCATGTATATACAAGAGTCAGCATCTAACGTTTAGTGTGTTTAGACGTTTTTATTTCTAGATAACATAGCATTAGGTTCCAAGAAGTTCAGTTACTAACCTCCACAGATGAAAATATATAAAAAAAAAAAAGTCATGGTTAATAACTAGGAAGAATGCAAAGCTTCTGAATACAGTCTTATTTCTATTATTTATTTGATAAACAGTAAATGCCATAAATAACAAAAGTGAACTAAATCAGTGAGAGAAAGTTTCACTCACTTGAAATGTTGGATCATGACAGGAAGTACCATGTTTTCGTCAAATACGATAATCACCTTATCGTGGTTAAAGTCAAATCGAAACTTCTTATCAAATACAGCATGGAAATAAATGTTAAAGGATGGTCTCTTTGCAGGAACAGCTGAGGGTGAAGCAGTGCTACAAGACATTTGAGAAAAAGATATGACAATCAATCAATTAATGGCACAGTAATTAAGACACACCCTAACATTCAGGGCACACTGTGCAAATCTGACACTACAAAAGAGAATGCATGCATGATATATAGGATGTCTTAACGCTTAGTGAAGGTATAATACCTGTGTAACACACCAGATAAAACTACTTCTTCCAAGGTATCTCTCAGTATGAAAGGTGTTTGTATATATCTCTTTTATGTGGACCTTGACCTAAGAATAAACTATGTCTATTCAAGAAAAAATGGTTTATAGGCAAGAGACAAAAAGAAAAATGTTGAAATGAAATGCAGAAAAAAAGTTTCAAGCTATTCAAGGGGAAGAATAAAACACACTGAGAGATGCCTTGGAGGAAATTAGATTACGAATTCTTCAGCATGTTTAACTTATGAGACCCTGAGCACTACTCACCTGGAATAGGGATCCCAGACTAACCCTGGTCCATGAAGCACACTTACTAATTTGAAATTAAAACCAAGGTCCAACTAAATCAAGAGTGGACTGAAGTATTGAAATTAGGATTCCATGTTTTGTTTCAGATGTATGCAGTGTATTTATCAATTAAAAGCTGACAATGACATGCTTTGCTTACACACTTATGGTAGCATCTATTAACTACTGCTGCCAAACAATACTGAATGCTGCTTGTGCAGAAAAGGTGCCCTAGGAAGAGTGTACTTGAATTTCCAAAACACATACTTACCAAGTCATGTCTGCCATTGTCAAGTATCCCACTGCTTGATAAGCCACCATAACCATTAACTAACAAGACCTGTTTTTGCAGGGGTGTTGTTTACCATGAATCCCTTTTTGTGAGGGTTCTAGCCTAACACTATCAAGATTACAAACACGTCACCTCCAATGCTGCACTAACTTGACGAAAAGGGATATATATATCTATATATATATATATATATATATATATATATATATATATATATATATATATACATACATTCCTTTTTCTCTGAGCTGCTGCAACCTTAAAGACCATGGTATGGAAAAACAAACTTACATGAAAGGGTACAGAAGGAATAGCTTGCCTGCAAAACCATTTTGCTTCCAAGTATTACTCTGCTTCAATCATGGTCATGTCCTGGACCAGTGGGAAACTCCGATCAGTATATTGGACATTAGTAAGTTTGTCTTTGGTATTCCAAAGCAGGCCCACTACAGCAGCACACTTCATGCTTCCACCAGCCAAGTATGCTGGGCTCCAGACCTTTCACCCTGAAAAAGGTGGGTCACAGATGACTCACATGGGTCAGGTTTTGGACAGCAGCTGTTAAAAGCCACTGGGCTGGACAGGAGGACAAGAGGAGAAGGTTAACACCTGCACTACACTTTAAGCAACACATAGCTCTTCAAAACCCACAACATCAACACCCACACATAGCAACACTAAACCCACATATGTGGAGGCCCTTAACATTAACCTGCCCAAGCAACAAGAACCTCCGAAGCTGACACTCAAACACCAGTCACAACCAAAATGACACATAGCTCAAAACACCAGTGTGCCACCCAAAAACAGCCCCTAAGGCAAGACAATGCACCCAACACTTTAGTCATAGGTGACTCTATCCCTGGACTACATGAAAAGAGACATGGAAGAGCTCTCAGATCATGGGGCCCAGGCAGGTATGACCCTAGCCCTGAGTAGCATTCTGCCTTCTCCCAGAATGATACCACAGTATAAGGACAAAATGATTGACTTCAACAATTGGCTAAGCTTCTGGTGTCATTCAAAGGGGATCCAGTATCGGTCTGCCTGGGACGACATGATCGACAAACCACAATGCTTTGCTAGAGATGATCAGCACCTATCACCCCTGGGATTTAGGTTACTGGCTAAAGCTCTTGCCACCCCTATAGTGCCTTTTTTAAGCAAGGTTCAAATGACAAAACCATGACCGTTACAGATACAAGCATGCAAAATCTGAAGGTAATGCTACTAAATGCTAGAAGTCTAAACCTCAAAATGCATTCTCTCGAGGCACTCCTAAAAATCAAGGACATTGATATCTGTGCAGTAACTGAGACCTGGTTCAAGGCTCCAGAGAGCACCCTTGCAATACCAGGCTACAACTCTTACCACACTTTTCAGCCACCAAACCAAGACCACAACACTAATGGTGGAGGAGTGATATTCATACCTCCAGGCTAGTTTCCCAACACAATGCATCTGAAATTCTCCAGGTGCAACTAACACTAGGTAAGACTGCAATCCAAATTGTAGCTTGCTACAGATCCCCTACCATGCGCCAAGATTCTCACTACACCTTTCTAAACATACTGGAAAATATTAAGATACAACCAAACACCCTAATACTGGGTGATTTCAACTATGCTGCCATTAACTGGGAAAACTACTCGGGTACCAACACCTTTTCCCAACGATTCTTGGAATTCATAAATTCCAATGCCCTGGATCAACTACTCCATTGTCCCACCAGGGGCTCCAATATCCTAGACCTGGTCATTACCAATATGGGAGATAGATGCTCCACAACAGTGGTTACCCCCTCATTGTTCAGGTCTGACCATAAGCAAATCACCCTTGACATCCACATCCCACCCCTACCCCCCAGTAAGGAAACCTCCGTAAAAAACTTCTCCAAAGCTAACTTCATGCTACTCAAGTCAGAAGTGACAAACTTCATGACACCCATGCAGAGGGGAGCTGAAAGTTCGACTGCTGAATCCTACACTAAGGCACTGTACGAGCACATCCACTCGTGCATGAATCGTGCCATCCTAAATTGAACCAAGACGCTCTCCTCCAAAAAAAGGAAGCCAGTCTGGTGGTCCCCTGCCATAAACAAACTATACAACAGAAAAAAATAAACTGTTGCAGAAAAGAGGAAAATCTCAGGATGAAAAAAAACTACCTTACCAGTCTCAGTAAGAAGCTGAGATACCTCATAAAATCCTCCAAAGCTAGTTATGAAAATAAAATTGCCAAAGATTCCAAAGACAACCACAAGGCATTCTATAGTTATGTCAAGAATCTAAATGGCAATGCTCAGATATACTCTGAGCTACAACAGAATGGCATTAAATATACTGATCCCAAGGATATTGCCAATATCCAGGTAGATTGATTTAGAGCCAACTTCACCCACCTCTCACCCCCTAAAGGGCCCATTTCAATACCAAAAGATTGTCACATTCCAGTAATCACGGCCACACAGGTAAAAACTGCACACTCCAAAGCTAAGAATACAGCATCCACGGGACCAGATGACATCCTGGGCTGTGTATTACATGAACTACAAAATGAAATGGCACCTCACCTAAATGTCATGTTTAATCATAGCCTCACCTCAGGCTTCGTGGCACTGAGTGGTGCACAGCTACAGTTATCCCACTCCACAAGGGGGGATCCACCTTGGATCCCAGGACCTATCGTCCCATCAGTCTGATGAGCCTGATCTGCAAGGGTATGGAAAGCATTATCATGGAAATTATAAACAACGACAATGGCAACCTTCAAACACTGGACCCCACCCAGTTTGGGTTCATGAAAGGCCGATCTTGTCTCCTGAACCTGACTGATTTCTTCAAATCAGTCTCCAGAACTGTGGACGTCAGTAAGGTGGTCCACACAGCCTATCTGGACCTCGCCAAGGCCTTCAACACCATCTTCCACTCTGGAATCACAGATAAACTTACTAAGCTGGGCATAAATCCCTACATCACTCGATGAGTTGCCAACTGGCTTACTGACAGAATCCAGGCTGTAAAACTAGCAGACTCCAAATCCAGCTCCAGACAAGTGACAAGAGGAGTACCTCAGGGTTCAGTCCTGAGACCGCTCTTGTTTGGCATCTACTTCTCTGTAGTACAGGCCAACATTAAGGGACTCTGGCTAACAAAGTTCGCAGATGACTGCAAACTGGGAGTCATTATTGAATCCCCAAATTATGTGGATATTCTACAAAAGGGCCTTACAGAAACCGATGCTTGGTGCCAGAGCCATGGGCTCAAGTTTAATGCCAAGAAATGTATAGTTATCCCCTTTGGGAAAAATCATGTACCCATGAATTACCACATAGGTGGCAGTACACTAAACACATAAAGTGTGATGAGAGACTTAGGGACACAGGTGGACAGTGGTCTCACCTTCGATAACCACATCGCCACAACAGACAGGAAATCCTTCTATATGGCACACCTCATCACTAAGGGCTTTTCATCCTGAAAAAAGAAGGTCATTATCCCACTGTACTCATCCCTCATTAGACCCATTATAGAGTACAACACCTTGTTTGGTATGTACCTCACAAGACATCTGCAACAGCTGGAAAGGCCGCAGAAATACCTCACTAAAAGAATGACAGGCCTAAAGCAGATACCCTATGCTGACCGTCTAAAAAAACTCCAGTTATACTCTGTGGCATATCATCTACTCACAGGCGATCTCTGCTTAGCATTCAAGGCCATGTCAAACCCTGAGCTGTTGGACATGCTCCCCTTAAAGAAATCCCAATCACTCAGAGCCACATGCTCCAGGGATCTAAACCTTGTCATCACAATGAACAAAACATGCTGGCGGGATAGGTTCCTGACCCAGAGACTCCCCATACTCTGGAACAGACTCCCCATACATGTCAAGCAAAGCGCCTCCTTGACTCTCTTCAAAAGGAACCTTAATGATTGGATGGGAGATAGGTAATTCACCCCGGGGATCACGTCATTCGGCCTGCTAGACAGGGGTCAAGGGAAGTAAATATTGTGCCCTAGGGCCAATAGCCTAGTACCAACCTATGAACCTATGAACAAAAAAAAAACCTTTATATTTATATTATACATTCATATGGAATCATTTCACCTTCTTGAATGTTCATTTTCTCAACAAAGTAACTCTTGACATTTTTTTCCTAACATTCACTTTTTCAAATACTGTTTTCTCAACACAGGTTAGTGGGTTAGTGTTAGAAATGTGAGCGTGTGTGCAGGTTAGAGTTAGAGTAAAGGCTAGGTAAGGGGATAGTTTCAATATTATGCATATGTGTTTCTGTGTGGGGGGGGGTGTCTGAGTATCTTGTGTAGTGGTACTGTCTGGGGAAACTTGGGGCAGGGACAGTATTAGGATTAGCACAGAAAGAGTAGAGTGGTGCAGGGGACAGAACCCCCCACCCCCGGCCAATCCTTAGTCATGTGATAACCTTATCCCTACCAATATCCCTAACCCTGCACCTTATCTTCTGAAAAACCCTATCCCTAGCAGTACCACAGTTCAGACAAATTACGTCTTCTAGTATTGCTATGTTTTTTTTCTACATGTTTATTTAAACCACTTACAAGACAAGACTGGTTATCTTTCTTTAGTGATAACTTTAAAATGGTGTATGGATGATTTGTCTTTTTTGGCAGTATTGTGAATTTTTTTCAACTTATCTTTGCACCAGATTCATTCCATAGCTTTCTATTTCAGTGTCCTGTCCATCTACTGATCTGCCAGCCACTCTGAATCTGTGCTGATCATGCCAAGGAATTGATGTTTCTGAAGTGAATACTTGCCACAGGAATAAATTAAGTGTCATGAGTCGTACAATGCCAGATTTTTCAATCAGTCAAACAAATCCATTGCTTGGCCTTGATTTAGTTGATACTGCATTAAATGACTGAGCATTTGAGCAGAATGGAGAGTTTTGAAAACATACTTTCTGAGGAGGAAAACACAGCCTACCAGCTTAAATGGCTTCAGTGGCAGCGTTTCCACCTCGAGGCATGCATTCTCTATAATGTTGTTCCAAGAGGCTTATGAATTAAGTGTATGCTGACCTACGGAAATACATATCATGATTTGTTAGCTCGCTGGCAAGCAATTAATTTGGAAACATCTTTAAGTACATCAGGCTGCTTATAGATTACTTTCAACCTATGGAAGAACAAGCAGCCTAGCTGATAGCTTGAAAACAGATGTAGTTGGAAGACGTAGCTTTATCGGAGACTTTTTTGAACAAAGTTGAAGCATAACAACAGAGCCTCAGCCAATGTGAGAACAGGCTTAAATTATTGAAGAGTTGCAAATTGGCTAGGGATTTTTCAGGACTTTAAATCTGGAAATCTTTTTGACTGGCCAAAGACATAAGAAAAAGGATGCAATTACATCCGAAGGAGTAACTGAAATAGTGAATAGTTCATATGCAACACAGGAGATATATGGGCAGAGTTCGAATATGCGAAGTAATAAGAATAGGACAGTGAGTAACAAAGATACATTATCAATAGATAAACTTCAACAAGGAGGTGTAGTAAGTGGCTCATAAGTTCATAGGTTCATACTAGGCTATCTGCCCTAGGGCATTTATAAGCCTAGCCAGAGTGTGTTTGGCTTTCGCCACCCATTTTAAATTAATTTTGCTATGCCCTTTTCCGAGGTTAGTATACTGTGCCTCTGTCTAACAGTGACACAGAAGTGATACTCGGGGTAAACCTATGCTCTCCCATCCACTCATCAAGATTCCTCTTGAAGAGAGTCAATGAGGGACTCCGCCTAACCTGGACTGGGATTTTATTCCAGAGTGAAGGGAGCCTCTGGGTTATGAATCTGTCCCTCCAGCATGTCCTATTTATTTCAGTGCTGAGGTTCAAGTCTCTCCAGCGCGTAGCTCGATGGGATTTGGATTTTCTGAGGTGCAGCATGTCCATTAATTCCGGGTTGGACATGGCTTTATACGTCAGGCACAGATCTCCTCTGAGCAGGCAGTATGCCACTGAGTAGAGCTGGAGTTTCTTTAACCGGGCAGCATATGGCATCTGTTTGAGCCATTTGATCCTCTTGGTGAGGTACTTTTGGGGTCTTTCCAGTTGTTGCAGGTGTCTGGTAAGGTACACCCCAAAAGGGGTATTGTACTCAATTATGGGCCTGATGAGGGATGAGTAAAGAGGCACGATGACCTCCCCTGATCTAGATGTGAATCCCTTCATGATTAGGTGGGCTATATAAAATGTTTTTCTAACCACTTTGGCCACGTGGTTGTCAAATGAGAGATTGCTATCAACCTGGGTCTCCAGGTCCCTAATTACTTCTTCTGTACTTAATGGATTACCACCTATGTGGTAATTTGTGGGCACTTTGTTTTTGCCAAAGGGGATGACTATACACTTTTTGGCGTTTAGCTTGAGGCCATGGCTCTGGCACCAGTGGTCTGTTTCTATGAGGCCCTTTTGGAGGATGCTTGTGTCAGCTGGAGAGTCGATTATGGCACCCAGTTTGCAGTCATCTGAGAACTTGGTCAGCCACAGTCCTTCTGTGTTGGCCTGTACCTCCGAGAAATATATACCGAACAAGAGAGGTCCCAGGACTGAGCCTTGTGGGACGCCACTTGTAACTGGTTTGGAGTCTGACATGGCTCCAGCAATTCTAACCATGGGGGTTCTATCCTTGAGCCAGTTTGCAACCCATCTAGTGACATAGGGGTTTATATTTAAGCTGGTGAGCTTATCTATAATGCCCGAGTGGGGTATTGTATCGAAGGCTTTTGCGAGGTCCAGGTAGGCTGTGTGGACCACCTTCCCCTCGTCAATGGCCTTGGTGACTGTTTCAAAGAAATCGACCAGGTTTAAGAGGCAGGATCTGCCCTTAACAAAGCCGAACTGGGTAGGATCCAGTGTCTGTAGGTCCCCAGTATCTTTATTTATGAGGCCCATGATGATCCTTTCCATAACTTTGCAGACCAAGCAAGTCAGGCTTGATAGTTTCCAGGATCCGTTGAGGCACCACCTTTGTGGAGAGGGACCACTGTTGCTGTACGCCACTCTTTAGGTACATATCCTGTAGTAAGGCTGAGGGTGAACAGTAGTTTTATGTTTGGGTTTAGCTCTTCTTGGAGTTCATGTAGGACGCAGCCCGGGACACTGTCTGGTCCCATTGATGCTGTGTTTTTTGCTTTGGAGAGGGCGGCTCTTACCTGAGCATCTGAGATGTCAGGGGGGCAGAACTCTGCTGGGATAGATATTTGCCCTTTTGGTGGGGAGGGGGGGGAGAAGTTTGCGCTGAACCTGTCAGCTAGGATGTTGGCAATGTCTGTGGGTTTGGTGTATTTTTTGTCATTCTGGACTAATTCTGAGCATATCTGGGAATTCCCACCCAGGTTCCTAACATAACTAAAGAAAGCCTTGTGATTATCCTTAGTGTCCTGTGCAGACCTCCCAACTGTCCCGAATTGCTCGGTTTTTACCAAGTTTTGGTGTCCCAATGAAGGGGTGCCACGATTCCCGAGTGGCACCCCTTCATTTCCGATGTTTAAATCTATTTATTTAGATTTCGCGCTTTCAGAGCTGATGTCATCACGTGCGCGATGACGTCAGCTCCGTTAACCTGTCGAATTAAGCTCGGGCATACGCGAACGTCCATTTGAATACTCGAGTTGCCGTTTTGCCGGGCAAAGTCTACTTTTCAGCTATGCCATTTTGAATGTTGGAGTTGCCATTATGATTCTGCCGTTTCCACTTTCCAAGCAGATTTGCTTTTGTTTGAATACTTGGGGACTGCTGCAATCCATAACTGCACCGTGATTAGGAGTTCTGATGACAGGTACCCTTTTGCTTAAGGTTTCACTGTGTGTGTGTGTGTGTGTGTGTGTGTGTGTGTGTGTGTGTGTGTGTGTGTGTGCGTCTGTGTGTGTGTGTGTGTGTCTGTGTGTGTGTGTGTGTGTGTGTGTGTGTGTGTGTGTGTGTGTGTGTGTGTGTGTGTGTGTGTGTGTATGCGCATGTACTCTGTCCTGAGATGGTCTATTTACTAATTATATAAAAATATTACCGTTACATGCATGTACTTTTCTTACTACTTTGAAGTATAGTTGTATTTGAAAGGGTTCTCTCTCTGTCAGTCATCTGATATCCTTAGTGGCATTAATTTCTCATTTAACCATCTAACTAGTACCTTTTACCTCTGCTATATATAACGAGTGAGCACTTTTTGTGTTGGAAGTGTTTGAAGAAACTTTTGTGAGTACAATCTCCTTTCTTGAAGTTGAAGATTCGCATCTCTTGTATATACAATCAGATTATATATGTTAAAAAAATATAGGTGTTGCAGAATCAAACAGCGTGTATTTATTGTTTGTGAAGCTATTTATTGTATTGGGAAGCTATTCATTTGGCATTCATTTCTTCTGTGAATTGAGAATTTTTGCATAAATACAAACATTTATTTTAAATATCTATTCCCAGTCAAGGTATATTTAAGCTTTCTGGTGTCTCCCTTGGCTTCAATACTATGGCTGTTGCTGAGCAGACATATTTAGTGCTTACCAACTGACAATTATGAACCATAAGGCAGGTTTCTTATCATTTAAAAAGAGGGCTAGGAGTTTAATTTATTTTGTCATGATCAGGCCTTTCAGTGTACTGTTTTAATTTGCCACCCTATAATAGTGTTGCCTACTTTCTGAAAAGAGTACCTTTAACAGACGGCTTTATTCTTCATTTCATCTTTTTCAAACTGGTACACATTTTAGCAGGAGAAGAGCAGGTGTGTGAAATGCTGGTGTTTTCTGATTTTCCTACTCAGAATTATGACATAAACAATGTTGAGAATGTTACTCTTGTGAAAACATGTAAACTATTAAGTTTGTTCAGAACTATGATGTGAAGAACAGCAGTTTGTCTGTCAGAATATGGTAATCAGTTTGTTAGACATCGCTCTGTTTCTTAACTTAAACATGGTGTGAGAAGGTTATTGTAATGTGGGGCTAAAGCAGTTTCACAAAAGCACCCATATGACATCTAAAAGTTGTCTAAATCAGTAATTCCTTATTAGGAAGAATGAAGATAAATACAAAAATAAATATGGCACTAAGTGATAACTGGAAATAGATTTTAGCCACACAACCCTTTACAGAGTTACACATAATCATGAGATGAACTTGTAGCAATCAGTTTAATAAAAATGGATTTTCAAACCTGATCTGTTCTAGAACTCTGTCCCCAACCTCCCTACCACAGCTGGTATAATTTCAAATGTTAGATAATAATTATCTGTCATATTAATTTTTCATAAAGATATGAAAACCAGACCTCACAAGGGGCTGACAATTAGGGCCAAGTAAGTCATGCAAGACTAAATTTCACTGTACATTTTGTACTTTCTAAAGCAATTTCCTGGAAACAGCTTGCAGTGTGACATGCGCAATGACAAGAAATTCTGGGTCAAATGCTAATATGAAAAATAAAAACCCTGTAAAGCTCAGAAATGCAATTTTTTATCACTAGGTTTGACAGTTGTTAAGCAATCATGCTAAGAATATCATATAGAGGTTGCCAGTTGCTCTGTGAGGCCTAATATCAGGTGTACATTAAAAGCACTTCAGCTGCTAACCGCAATATTATGACAAGCAGGTCAATGCCTGGTGTGCTTAACTTCATAGTGTCAGTCAGCGAATGTTGTCTCAAAACATAAGTTTTTTTCTCTAAATTGTTTTTTATGGAGATCATGTATATCATACCTGAATACATAGTTCAACTCATTTGTACACAGACAGACAGTTTTCACACATCGATCATTATGCACAAATTAGTTACAAATGCATTAATTGTCATGATTCTTATTCATTACACATTCTGAATATATATATATATATATATATATATATATATATATATATACACATATACATATATGTGTGCGTGTGTGTGTGTGATGCCATGTTTTGGTTGTCTGTTCTCCAATTTGCGTTCAAAAGTTGGTATCCCACAATTCCATCGGAGTGGGTGGGGTTACATAATTATGTATGCAAATTAGATGTTAATCAGCATACAGATTTGTACCTATTTTTCATGGGCCTTGTCCAGATTTTTGATGTTTCCAGGTTGAGAGGTATGGTCCTGCGCAATTTTTCTCTCGAAGCTGGCCTTAGACGATTTTATGAGTGCCCGTAGTTTTTTGCTAATACTGATCAGAGATGCCTTCCCTTTTTGGGATTTTGCTCTATCATGTAGTAGCTTCCTCCTTCTATTGTATAGTTTGTTTATGGCTGGGGTCCACCAGACAGGACATCTGCCTTTGGAGGATTGGGTCTTGGTTTTATTTGGGATTGCATGATCCATGCATTCCTGAATGTGTTCATAGAATGTGTTTATAAAGGATTCTGTGGTCTGGGCCGTATTTTCCACAGGCCCGGGGGCTTTGAAGGATTCCACCTCAGTTTTGAGGAATGTGAAATTTGCTTTATTGAAGTTTTTCACTGTGGTTTTCTGGGCAGGTAGTGGGGTCGGGATGTGAATATCCGGTGAGATTAGTTTATGGTGTGATCTTACCAGTGAGGGATACACTTCTGGTCTGGAGCATAGAGTCCCCATTTTGGTGATGATCAGGTCCAGTATGTTTTCCCCTCTTGTGGGAGTGGTAACAAGTTGTTCCATAACATTTGAGTTTATAAATTCTAGGAACCTTTGGGCTAGGGTGTTGGAGCTAGAGTAATACTCCCAGTCTATGTTTGGGTAGTTGAAGTCGCCCAATATAATGGTGTTTGGAGAGACCTTCATATTTTCCAGTGTTCTCAGGAAGGCCGAGTGGGGTTCCTGGGTTTGGGAGGGTGGTCTGTAGCAGGCTATAAACTGGAAGGCAGTTTTACCCACTGTTAGTTGCACATGGATAGTCTCTGATGCTTCGTGCTGTGCCACCAACCTGGAGGTGTGGGTATCTTTGACGAATATTGATACTCCCCCTCCTTTTGTGGTTCGGTCCAAGTTTTGGGGCCAAAAGCATGGTATGAGGTATAACTTGGTAGTGCTGGGGTGCTCTCGGGAGCCTTGAACCAGGTTTCTGTTACTGCACAGATATCGATGTTCTCCATGCTAAGGAGAGTTTTGAGTGCGTGCATCTTGAGGTTTAGACTTCTGGCATTGAGTAGCATTACTCTTAGTTTCTTATCCCTTGTGATACCTATGGAGGTGGGTTTGTCTTTTGAGCCTTGCCTAAAAAAGGCACTATGGGGGTAGCAAGAGCCTTTGCCAATATCCGAAAGCCCAGGGGTGACAGGTGCAAGCCGTCCCTAGCGAAGCATCGTGGCTTGTCGAGCATGTCATCCCAGGCTGACAGGCATTGGATCCCCTTTGAATGACACCAATACTTAAGCCAATGGTTGAAATTGATCATCTTGTCTTCATATTGTGGCATCTTTCTTGGTGAGGGTAAGATGCTACTCAAGGTCAGGGTCATACCGGCCTGGACTACATGCTCAGAGAGCTCCTTTATGTCTCTTTTCATGTAGTCCAGGGAGGTACGTCTCAGGTCATTCACACCAGCATGGACAATGACTGAGTCATATTTGTACTTGCCTTGGAGTGACCTGAGTGCTTGTGTTATGTGGCGGATCCTAGCACCCGACAGGCAGCTCACCGTGACCTTCTCCTTGTTCAGCCTGGTGAGCGGGACATCAGTGTGCCTAACGATAGAGTCACCTATTACAAGTGTATCAGGTGTGTTGTTTAGCCTTAAGGGCTGTGACTGTTCGGCACACTGGCTTTGTGAGCTATGTGTTGCACGTGATTTGTTTTGGGGTAGCGGCTGCTTGCGTGTCTGCTTTGGAGGTCTCTGCTGCTTAGGCAGATTTTTATTTAGAGCCTCCGAGTATGTTTTTGTGTGTTTATGTGTTTGGTTTGCTGTCATGGTAGGTCTATGTGAGACTGGAATTGTAGTGAGTGTGGTTTCCTTCTCCTCCTGACTGGTTACGCCAGTACTGAGTTGACAGAGCTTAGCCTCCAGTTTGGCTATATGGTTGCATCTCTCACATGTGTTGGAATTTGTTGGGAGGAGGAGAGGGTTGTCTGTGTACATGAGACAGTTGTAACATTGCCTCAAGATTCCCAGATTCACCAGCTGGACCAGAGAGGAGATTGACAACTGACATTTGGACATGCTAGAATAGTATTGGGAATTCCTTTATAATTGAAAAATAGCGCCAATGGGGAACAAGGTACTCAAGGGGAGTTTGTGAGGGTGTAGTGCTTATAATTTTTTAGTGCTGACTTATATAATTGCTTTAGTGAGCAAGTGCCAGGTAACTTAAATACAATGTGTTACAGGTAACTTAAATGCAAAAACGACAAACAGTAACTTTCTTTCAAGTGAAACAAGGAAATAAGTACAGTAAGCAATGCAGATATCACTAGGGATCCACAGAAGCGCTGAAAAGCTGCGTTTTAGGTGGAATTAGCGTTTCAGGGAAATAACAAGCAAACAAACAACAAGCATACAAACAAAGCTAGATTCATCAGGCCTGGATCTAGTCTATGCTACAGCAAACAAGGTGTACCAATTTCAGTAAGAAACAGTTCAAATATGCAGGCACTATAAGCCTTTAACCAGAAATTCCCAGCTCAGAAGGGCAGAGTCTAGCCTCTCCTCCCACAAGAGTGCAGACCACGAACCTTCTTAATGTAAAATAACTGGCCTGAAGCCCAAGTGCTTAAACCAGAACTAATACACTTTTAGAATAACAGACACTGAGCCCTCAATCAGCAGTTCCCAACTTAGAAGGATGTAAGCTACCTGTCCTGCCACCACAGTGCAGGCCACAAACCTTCCTAATGTAAAACAACTGGTCTGAAGCCCAAGTGCTTAATCCAAAAGACTTAGAATGATAGCTACACTTTAATCAAGTTACTACCAAGCAGTAATAAATACAATTGAATACTTTAAAGAATGCCTGGATTAGTGCTCAAGTTATACAAACAAAGCTAGATTCAGCAGGCCTGGATCTAGTCTATGCTACAGCAAACAAGGTGTACCAATTTCAGTAAGAAGCAGTTCAAATATGCAGGCACTATAAGCCTTTAACCAGAAATTCCCAGCTCAGAAGGGCAGAGTCCAGCCTCTCCTCCCACAAGAGTGCAGACCACGAACCCTCTTAATGTAAAATAACTGGCCTGAAGCCCAAGTGCTTAAACCAGAATTAATACACTTTTAGAATAACAGACACTGAGCCCTCAATCAGCAGTTCCCAACTTAGAAGGATGTAAGCTACCTGATCTGCCACTACAGTGCAGACCACAAACCTTCTTAATGTAAAACAAATGGTCTGAAGCCCAAGTGCTTAAACTAAAAGGCTTAGAATGAGTTACACCAAGCAGTAATAAATACAATTGAGTACTTTTAAGATGACGCAAAAGCAAAATAAAGTAGGAAGAAACACAAATACAGTAAAAGCAGATACATTTTTTTTTTGAATGTGCAAATGAGATGGGCCCAGGAGTTACAGGACAGAAACAAGTGCAAATGCAGGCCTTCAAATTAGAAAGTTGAGAGAGATGGAAAACCGCCCAAACGGCCAGTAACTACAAATTCTGGGTCAGAACCACTCCTTATGTGGTAGACAGGTTACCTAATGCTTACCACTCCCACTGATAAGCTAGAAGGCTTCCCTCCAACACAGAAAGGCTTGGGGGGCTCAGAAGCTTACAAACAGTCCTGGATACAGCAAATCTGTATCTGGAACACTAATTACGGGAAAGGTAGGAAACAGGCTTACAATTTTTTTTTTCAGAAAAGTAGCAAAAACAGTAGTAAAAACAATTCACATGCAGCGCAAGCTGGCAAACTTGAGTATGTAGCAATATTAGTCCACACACAGTTTGAAAAAATGCAATTAAATTAAAAAGGACTAAAAGCAAGTGCAGAAAGGGTTTATTAGGTAAAATGCGGTAAAGAGATGGGACTGGCGGAGTGTCCTAGATCAAATCTACAGTGGGGCGGGCACTGCAAAAGCCACCAAATTTAAACTACAATTAAGAACAGGGAGGGGGGTGGGGAAGACAGTTTCAACAGAGATGTGAGGAATCACAGTGCAAATTATAAAACCCAGAAAATATCTACTGATCTCTGTATATTTGCAGAACAGTAAGACAACAGATATCTAAGCAACAATTTAGCTCTATAATACAGAATAATACAGAAAAATATCCTCAGCTCTATATATTTGCAGATAGTCTTGTAAGGCTGTCTCTCAGCACACAGGTTTCAATTTAAATGCAGGCTGTTATATGTTATATGTTGTCATATTCCTTGACAACACACTCACCTTCCAACATAAGTAACGTAAGGTTGCCACCCATCCTGTTATCAGCGGGACACTCATGGGTTGAGTTGCCTCATCCCTTTGCCCGCTGTGCAAAGTAATTCAATCGTACTGAATCACCATGGAAAAACCGCAATTACTTTTGGCTTTTCCATGGCAATTCAGTTACATCACCAACCCTGACCTGCAGGCAGAATTATTCCTGTTAGTTCCAGGTGCTTTAAATTGTACAGCAATTGGCTCCAATTCATGAAGGGGGTGGGGATTGGGACAGGAAATGCCCTGCAAAGATCACAGCTGTAGAGCAGTTTATTTTTAGTGCTTCTACAGGCGCTAAAGAAAAAGACTGAGATTTGTTTTTTTCCCCCTAACCGCTGAGCCAGCCAGCCAGCCATCCACTGATCCAGTCAGTCATTCATTCATTCATCCATCCAGCCATCCATTCATTCATTCATCCATCCAGCCAGCCATCCATCCAGCCATTAATCCATCTGTCCAGCTATTCATCCATCCAGCTGCTACTCCCACCAACCAGCTAGCCACTCCAGCAGTCAGCCAGCCAGCTAGCCACTCCAGCAGCCAGCCAGCCAGAGAGCTAGTCACTCCAACAGCCAGCAAGCCAGATAACTAGCCACTCCAGCAGCCAGCCAGCCAGATAGTTAGCCACTCCAGCAGCCAGCCAGCTAGCCACTCCAGCAGCCAGCCAGCTAGCCACTCCAGCAGCCAGCCAGCTAGCTAACCACTCCAGCAGACGGCTAGTTAGCCACTTCAGCAGCCAGCCAGCCTCTCCAGCAGCCAACCAGCCAGCTAGCCACTTCATCAGCCAGTCAGCTAGCTAGTCACTCCAGCAGCCAAATAGCCTGCTAGCCATTCCAGCAGCCAGCCAGCTGTTGTACCCATAATAGCATCTCCTTCACCACTCCTGTGGTGATGTCACGGTACAGGGATTGGCCAGGGTTATATTGGCCACACCCCCATATCCCATTTTGGCCCGCTTAAAAGATGGCAACCATAAAATAATGGGAGTGACACAGCAATGGCAAGCACTAAATGTATACCTGATTTAAAAACAAGACCTAAAAGTAATATATCGCACATTCATTTGTTTCCACAGCTGCCCATTTTAATCAGGTCATATAAGATGTGAAGATATGTGAAGGCTGCCAGCCTAGCCAGATAGAATTTTGCAGATAATGCTGTCATTTGTAAATATTAATATAAGTCACAGGCTTGTTCTCTTAAATGGAAGAAAATGGTGTTAAAAGTGGAACTGCAAAAATGTAACAACAGTGCACTCTGCTGTAGGAAAGCTGATAAGTCAAGCATTGTATAATTGTTTGATCACAAAACCTGGAGCCGAGATGTCTGGATGAAGGAATTCTTGCTTTTGTTGTGGGACTAGAGTTAATTGCAAGAATTTGCATGTATAATGTCTTTTACTGCTGTAGCTTCCTGACCAGGTGCAAGATCAAAAGGGCCATTACACTCTAAGCTTCTGTTAGACAAGGGAACAGGAGTCTCACAGGGTTCGGTCCCGGGTCCCCTCCTGTTTGGTATCTACTTCTCTGAAGTCCAGGCCAACACGAAGGGACTCTGGCTGACAAAGTTTGCAGATGACTGAAAGTTGGGAGCTATTATTAACTACCCAAGTGATGTTGACATCCTACAGAAAGGCCTCACTGAGACCAAAGACTGGCATCAGAACCATGGCCTTAAATTCAATACCAAAAAATGTGTTGTCATTCCCTTTGGGGAAAAACCCAGTTCCCATGAATTACCACATTGATGGTAGTCCAATGAACACAGAGGGCATTATAAGAGATCTGGGAACACAAATTGACAGCAACCTCTCTTTTGACCATCATATTGCCACTGTAGTCGGAAAGTCCTTCTATATGGCACATCTCATTACTAAGGGGTTTGCATCCAGGAAGAAAGAGGTCATTGTCTCCTCTACTCTTCCCTCATTAAGCCAATCATCAAGTACAATGCCCCATTTGGCATGTACCTCACAAGACACCTGCAACAACTGGAGTGGCCGCAAAAGTACCTCACAAAGAGGATCCTAGGCCTTAAACACTTGTCCTATATGGACAGACTCAAAAAACTCCAACTATTCTCTGTCTCATATCGCCTACTGAGAGGTGATCTCTGCTTGACTTACAAAGCCATGTCTGACCCAGCTCTGTTAGAAATGCTACATCTAAAGAAATCCCAATCCCTCTACACCACATGCTCCAGAGACCTCAACCTCATTACCATAATCAACAGAGCATGCTGGAGGGACAGGTTCATAGACTTCCCATACATGTCAAACAGAGCACCTCACTGGCGCTCTTCAAAAGACATCTTGATGAGTGGATGGGAAATAGAAAATTCACCCCGGGGATCACTCCAGTGGCTCTACTCGACAGAGGCACTGTGAACTAAGGTCGGGTGACATGATGCCAGGGTAATCCTATGGGCTAAGCTTGTAAAGGCTCCAGGGCCATTAGCCTAATACACACTTATGAACCTATGAACCTATATACTATGGCCAGTTTGTGGATGATATTTTTCTTATGTGGAGAGGTGTCTGACTTTCTGAGATATTTAAAATCTATGACATCTGTTTTGGATTTTGAAGTACACACATCCACAACAACAACAGATTTTCTGGATGTTAATTTGACCATTAATGACAAGGGAGAGATTCATATCAGGGTACATAGAAAGGACTGCTGGAGCAATCATCTTCTCCACACATCCAGTATGCATCCACGGCATATCTAATCACATGTTGTGAAGGGACAACTTTTACGTACATCTAGATTATGTATATTTGTGTATGAATTTCAAAAGCTCCTGGAATCTTTTAAAGTAAAAGGCTACAAGGACAGGGACATGAGCCATACTGTCAGAGAGAGACAAGAACTGAGAAGAATTAAGGGATGACCCTACTTCTCTAAGAGGAGGAGACTGGATGATGAGACTTCACCAGATTTGGATCATTCAGAAGAAACTAGTTATCTCAGATGTTTACTGGCATGTAGTAGTGATATTCCTGAGATATGTGATAGTGTACAAAACAACTGACGTGTTCTGACCATGAACGAATATTTGAAGAGAGTAATAGGTGAGATGCCACACTTTTGTTTTAAAAATAAGAAGAACTTGAAGACGTTACTTTTCTATAAAAATGTAAATGCTCAAAACCATACAAGTGTCCTTAGCCGAGGGGCATATTTTGCTTTTATTCTTTTAGTTCTGATGGGAGCATGGTGGTTTAATATTTGTAAGAATGTTGAGTTAAAGTAGTGTACTGCCTCATCTAGGGGTAATTGAGTCAGTGGTTTCCAGTTGCAACTTTTTAAATCAGATATAAAGTTATTTGGTTTAAAGTTCTTTTTGTTTCTGACTGATCTAATGGTTGTCTGCCTAAATAGATGAGTTCTAGCTCTCAGTAGGAATGTAGGTAGATGGTCGCTAAGACTATGGGGCAGACAGACAGTCTGGGATATGAGGGAGGGATCTGATATAAGAATCCAGTCCAATATGAACTGGCGTTTGGTTGTTTTATCAGTTCTAGTGGTGGATGAGATAAGATGGGTAAACCATGAGCGTGGATGGATTGGGACCAGAGCAGTTAAGATGGCTTTGTTTACTTTACTCCTAAGAACAATATTCTGTCAATAACCTACCCTTGTTCTCTGCTGATCTCCTGCAGCATCACTCTAACTCAAGACACACCAGAGAACTTTTAGAGTACCCATTTCATACAGTCTCATATTGTCTGTCCTATTTTATACAATCCATACCATTAACAAGGCCTTCTCCATTCCGTCCTTTCCTTTATAACAGTTACTTCTTACCACATATGTATAATGGTTAAGAGGAGGTTGGCGTAATGGTTAAGATATTTGATTTACAGACACAAAGTGCAGGGTTTGATTCTCGCATGGGTTAATTGGCTAGGCTTAAAATGGCTCACAAGGAGAGTTAGCCTAGTACTCTATGAACTTAGGAACATGACTGAAGTCTAGTTGTTTGAATGCCAGAATAATGAAATTTGTCTAAAACATATCAAAGTGAAGAAAAAAATAAATATAAGAGCTGTGGGAGGTGGGGGGTAAGTACCCAACACCCCTTTCATTGTGTGCAACAATCCAAAGAATGTTGCAATCAAAGTATTGTTACTTATATTGACAAGTATTACATGACATTCAAACCCCCCTTCATTGTGTGCAACTATCCAAAGAATTTTGCAATCAAAGTATTGTTGCTTATACCGACTGAAGTATTAAATGCCATTCAAAACACTGTCTCCAATTTTCATATTTAGCTAGAGGTGAAATTCATCAAACCATGCTTTTGGTGTAATTAAGTCAGTAAAATATACTTCAGACATTTCATCTTGAGCCAAATGACCTGAGAAGCTACCATAGATACACATAACTTGTTCACATATGCCATAAAAATGAATTTCAACTAAAACTCCCTAAACAACTGGAGGTGATATTAACTTGTATTAACAAATCCTGCAAGTTGTAAACAAATGTTGTATTGTAAGGAAGTCTGATTTTTATATATAACATGACTTAACTCGCTGTCAAATGTAGTTTTTGTTATATGGGACACAAACTTTTGATAAAACACATTTTTAACAGTTGTTAAAGTTCCACACTTGCAATTACAAAAGAATTGATGTTTCTACCTATCCAATTTGTTTTCTATAGCATTTTGCTTGATAATGTACATTTTTATTTTTTATATTCTCAGTTTTATAGTTGACAGCAATCCTGACATATATGTTTGCTTACTTGGTCAGCTAATGCTACATAAAAATAAGAATAAAAAATATTCTTTGCAGGCTTTATTCCACCAACTCCAGCAATCTACTGTTTATGCTTCTGGGGGTAAATTAAATGCCAATATATAGTTTTCTTATTCTAACATATTTACTGGGCTTATAAAGAAATAATATTAATCAGCTCCTGTAAAAATCAGGACCACATCTTTGGCGCTACTATTTTCTCCATATTTTCTTTGTTTCTATTAATCAGACAAGCATAAATGATATAAAAGAAAAAGGAAACTCACATAGGAATGTTCCTACCTACACCTTCAAGGACACTGGTATGCCCAAGCTTATTCAATATTCAGAATGATGAAAGACTTGGAGAAAATAACTTGTACTAGCAGCCTACAAAGTGGAAATCATTTGAATCTGTTTCAGAAATGTTGGTAAACTTTTCACAGATTTTCTTTTTCAGGACTTGACGAAAACTTCATGGCCTTGTAATATTGTACAGAAATGGAATTTACTGTTACGTGCTTATTACTTGGAAACCCACACACTGTTACACAACACACATAAAATGAACCTGGTATTCAAGTCCTATAAGTGGCTAAAGTACTTGTAATGTATTTTAGACTGTATTTTGAGCCATTTTCACAAGTCTTAGTTGAAATGGATCCACTGTGAATCAACTCATTCATCAAGCCAAAAATTCACTGATTATAATTTATTATTAACATTAAATAAAAGTATGATGCAGAAAGTACAGTTTTGTAAATAAACTTAATATAACAGTAGATGTTCGAATGATCACTGCTGCAGTAGTCTTACCTATATGGGTTATATCCTGCCAAAGATATTATAGTCAGTCAGCTTCTAAAGCTTCACATGCCCAGTCAGGCAGCTCAAGCTGAGCTGACTAAAAGACAAGTATAGGCATCAAGCCCTTCAGAGCTTTAATGCCAAAACATACAGGGAGGCTGAGTCCATAAAGGACAGTGCTAGGAAGAATAAAAAAATAAATAACCACACCCAGACACAAGCAACACACCAAAAAAAAAATAAAATAAAATAATAAAAAAAAAAACAAGGGGGATGGAGGAAGTGGCTTCTGCAGCAGTGATCCTTTGAACATCTACCATTATGGTAAGTTTACTTACACAATTGTACTATGTTCATCATATTGATCTCTGGTGCAGTAGCCTTAGTTATGTGGGTGAATTACTCTAGCTTGTTACATTTGGGATCCCCTGGAGAATGGTCCCTGCAAAGTCTGATCTAGCAAAGGAATCCAGCTTAAAGTGCTTTGTAAAAGTATGTACAGAGGACAAAGTTGCAGATTCTAGAATACTTCGAGTCCAACCTTTTTCAAGAAGCCACAGATGAAGCGATGGCCCTGGCAGAGTGGGCCTTGACCCTGTCTAGAATAGTTTTCTTATAGTGAGTATAACAAAGGTTAGCCTTTGACAACCATTTGGAAACAGTCTGCTTTAACACAGGTTGCTCTTCCTTTTACCTACACAAGAATGAACAGCAGATCTGAAGATCTGAAAGATTTAGTTCTGCCAATATAGTACCTGAGTTGTCTGTGGACATCCCAAGTACAGACTATCCTTTCTCCCTCATTTTTGGGTTCAGGAAAGAAAATGGAGAGAGGGACAGTTTGGATTAAAGTAAATTTGGACACCACTTTAGGTGTAAAAGAAGGATTAGTTCTCAAATAAACCTTGTTCCTGTAGAAAATGAGACAGGGTTAACTCACCATAACAGCTTGCAAAATGAGTTTGAATAAGTATTCTTTCTGTGTATACTGGATAATAATATTCTATTCATAACATCCTTTTTCTGATTAACATCCAAATAGTTGATGCTATCTAACCCAACCTTATAAGTAAATGTTAAAAATTATGTGGTAGTGTTAAGAAATTCCATGAATTGCTGCAACTTGTGCTGGCTACCTGGGCTTTCTAAATGTATTTAAGAGCTTTCTACTATGGGGAATTTGTCTGATGAAGTTTAATATAGATTAAACAAAAGCACTCATGTTATTAAGTTATTTATAATAAAGTTTTTGCAGTTCTAGTATAGCGTCCGTTCGTCTTGCTTTATTTTTATAGTCTAACACAAACTCTTAGCTTTAAAATAACCTTTGCTACAGAGGAAAGCATCAATAATGCACAAAACTGTTAAATGGAAGTTTTTCTCCCAAAATGGTCTTATTTGCCCAGCAAAGGAGCAGAGCAAGCAGACTGATGATCCTCAAAAGTCTCAGAGGAGCATACTCTTCTGCAGATAGTTTGGATTTGTGGAAGGTACCCTGAAGCTTTAGAAGCTGGCCAGCTGTTATAGCCTTAGTTAGATATAACCCATACAGCTAAGGCTACTGCAGCAGCAATCAACATGATGAACATAGCCTGGTTGTCTAGTTGTCTTTCATTTAACATGAGGCTTCTGTTCCTCACATCACAGATTTTCCAAATTCCCATTCTATTTCTCTCTTGTAATTCTTGTGAATATTTTGAATTGAAATGCTACTCTTTATTCCTTTTAGTTCCTTTAGTCAGCATTACTTTATGAGTGGCCTGGATTCAAGAGGTTAAATTTGACCGTAACTCTTTCAGATTTCACCCTGGTCAAGCTATGATTAAAACTACTTAAGTCTGGAGCACTGTGGTGGCGTATGGGAATAAAGCCCTAACTACAACCCGACAACTTGGGTTTGATTAGCAGCTCTGATGAGTGATGACAGCGGTGTGGGATTGGTCTACCCATCCTGGGGGGGGCTCACTGTTAGCTCTCCTGAAAGGGGAGGTGTTGTCCAAAGAGGTGAGTTGCCCTCAAATGGAATCAGCAAGTAGGGGTTTAAGGAAAGGAAAAAGTGGGTAGGGTATAAAAAAAAACACAAGACAGAAGCAGAGATGTCTGGGCCCCCAGGACACCCTTAAAATCCACAACTGACCCAGTGACACTGGAGCAAGTCTGGGGAGGTTATGAGAATGCTGGTAGACCCAGTATGGATGTGAGGCACTGGGGGCTAGGCCAGTATCAGTGACGTCCAAGGGGACCAAAAAAAAAAAAAAACTTTAATCCTGCCCTCCATAAGAGTTTGCTAAAACAAAATAAGTGTAAGCAGCTGATCCTTACTATTAGCACAACTACTAAGTGAAGCATTTTCCAGGGTAAGAAGTCATAACCTTAGTACAATCTCCTTCATTAATCAAATTCATGCATATGTAAAAAGTACAAAGTGCTGAATATGTTTTTCAAATGAGTAACTACACGGTTGGAATTTACACACCCTGTTTCCTCTAGCATTGCAATGAGGACTGGGAGGTTCAGCTTCTTCACTGCGATACACACTACAAGTGTAATGATAATAATGGTAATAATGTTTGTTCACATTCATTTTTTGCAAGTCTTATTTCTGTAGGCGACTAATGGGACACTAGTGTCTTAATGGGCAATTTCAAGTCATGAAAAGTTATTGAATAAAATAAACCTAAATGAATTTGGAACAATGAGGACTATGTGAGCAAATATGAAAAACTATGTACTAAATCCAAGGCTGAGAGATGGTGTGGACTATATTCCTTTATTCCAGGGTGCAGCAACCTCAGATTTAAAGTATACAAGTAGCAGGGACATGGTGAACTCAAAGTCAAGAGACACTTTATGGCATTTACTATATGGTTTTTACAACTCCATTTCTTTTAATTTACATATATTTGATGGTCCATGTGCCACTATTCTATGTATTTTTCTGATGGGCCACTGTAGATGGAAACTGAGACTCATATATCATCTCATGTTACAGCGAAAAAGGAAACCTTCTCTTGGCTATATTTTGCCAATGTGCTCTATTACTGGTTTAACTGTGTGATATAACTTTACTGTAATGATTTACAGTATATATATATATATATATATATATATATATATATATATATGAAATAAATGAGATAATTTGTTTAAAATTACAGCACTAAGCCTTGCTTAATGCTGACACACTACTTCATTGAAGGATATGAAAATGTCTTTTCTGTTGTACACTGTTTTTCTAAATAGTGTTTTTTTTCAGTAGTTCAGAAGTTGTTATATTTTGTGATTTATGAATAAACAACTTAATTTGCAATCTCATCCACCCCCCCACTGAAAACACACACACGTGCATACACACACACACACACACACACACACACACACACACACACACACACACACACACACACAGAAATTAAATACGCACTATTTAAAAATATTTCAGGAGAGTAACACAGCTTGAGTCTTCTGCATCTTAATTCTCAAAGAAATTGCTAGTAAACACAAAGAGGCTCTACACACAATAGTGAAATATGTCAGCAGCAGCAAAGAGCAAACAGCAAATAATATTATTAACAAACCATGATGTTTACCTTTCATCCCTGGGTATCTTCTTCTGCTGTTTGCTTTCTGAGCCAGGCACAGACATGGCTACATTCTGAGCTTCTTTCTCATGTTTGCTGCAGTCCTGTGGAAATACCAGAAACTATGACTCTGCACATACTACTCAGTAAAAAGGCAAAAGTTATACTTTAAACTGTAAATGACAATCATACTGTTTATAGAATATATTTTTCTTCTGCATCTAGGACCTCTGGATTTCATGCTGAAAAAATATTTTTGAAATAATTTGGAAATTCAAATCGTAGTTTAATTTTTAAATCACCACAATTAGCTTTTTTCCCTAATAAGCCAAATTAGCCATTTACGTGGCAGAACGGAGGTGTTTCAGCAAATGATGTAAGATGTGAAGGATGCCAGCAGCATACCCCTTCTCTATTCCATTTTTCTGCCTGCTCTCCCCACATGCATACTGCTATGGAGAACCATTCTAGTTATCTGGCATGGCCTACCCCACCTACTAATTATTATTCATTGCAAAACGCGTCTATATTATCTTACCGAAGTTTCAGAATATCGAATCTGATATGGTCGACACCATATAATCGAATTCTGAAACATCGAAAGATAAAAAAAAAAAAATGCCTAAAAACAAAAATAAATAAAAACTTACCTTTGCAAATAGGAGGGCAATCCCCCCTGCACTCCCCATGTCGGGGGCTGTGTCCCCATACACCCCCTACTTAAATATAGCAACTCCGAGATCGCACTACATTGAACTACATGGAAATCTCCCCTTATGGAGATTTCCGTTTAAACGTTCAATGTTTTTTGCTTTCGCTAATCTGGTGCGGACAATATCAGCTTTGATACTGTTGGCCTTCGACAACATGAAGTAGACCCCTGCAAAACTACCCAACCTAGTTATCAGGGACTTCCTAGCCACTCTGCCTGGGTTATTGCTCACTAGCAAACTACCCATCCCAGTTATTGGGCACTATCTGGACACTGTACTGGTTATTAATCATGTGAGACAGAGCCATCCTAATTATTAGGCACTGTCTGGCCTCTGTACTAGTTCTTACTCATCAGAGAACTACCCATGCCAATAATCGCATACTACCTAGTGTGCCTACTAGTTACTGCTCACCAAAAACCTTTTCAGAGGACTAACTGTAAATATTCTTTAACGAAGGAACATCCTTTATCTTCCAGCACTCCAAAGGTGCTTCACAATACGAGAGATGACCACAAAGATAATATAACAACCTGATTTATTCCAGAAGAGTTTATTATTCTACTCACAAGACTTGCCAACTTTACAAATGTGTGGTAAAGGACTGCATGATGGGACTGCTGATTCAAAATAAAATATTAATTTCAGATATGGATTACATGTTCACACACACATCTTTTGATATCGGTGTGCTTGACTACTGAATAGATTCTGCAGTTCTGCAGCAAAATAAGAAGGATGGCTACATCTGCAGCATTCTGCACCATGTAAGCAAGCAAATGTATTTTCTTACCTCAGTAACTTAGCAAACAGCTTCAGAAAGTAGGGGTGGGAGTTTTACAGACTCTCATTGTATTGCAGAGGAAAAATGTTATTCTTAAGAGACATCTGGAAAACTGTGGCACTGCAGCTTATATGTTTACTGCTCTTTACAACTGGCAACATCTGACTGATCACGCAGTGGCTGGTGCAACTACAAAGAGTTCCAGGGGAGTTGTGAGTCACTTTGATAAAAACACCGGAAACAGTGTCTTGGGTGCACTTACAGGAAACACTGTCCTTGCCTAATGAAGGAGTCCAAATAGTGTGTGTGGCAGTGGTGGTTTCTGGCAGTAAGACAACTGCACAATAGTTGGGCTTCTCCAAATATTGATGAGTACCACACAGTTTTGGTGAAAGCCTCAAAAGTAATTCTGTTGTCTACTCTGAAAAATGTTAGGTGCAACGTTTGGAGAAACATGGCTCATTTAAGTTAAAGTTATAGATACGTTTTCAAGAGTAGCAGATAGAATGAACAGAATGAAGTCTGCAGATGGGGAGTAAGTAATACACTATCAAGTGTGCTGAAACGTACACATAGTTAAGTCAGTCCTTTGAAGAATATGCCAATAAGTTTCAGCAGTGAAAGAAAAAAAGCAAGCTACCCAATTATTTTTGCATCAGTTGATTCCACATATCACTAATGCAAACAGGGAGGGTTCTTATCTTAGTAGATCAAACCTTCTTCTACTCTGACAGAGTACTCTGACAAAGCAGTCAAGAAGACATTGATGATTACTGTTTATCTCCCAGAGATACTGGTGTGAGGTTGCAAAGAAAACAAAATCTATAAATACAAACATCCATATTGTTCCAGTGACACACCCTGAAAACTGTGCTCAAACTACAGCAGTTCCAAAATGCCACCAGAAGTGATGCTTCTAACCCAGGCTATGTCTTACAATGAAGCATGATGTTAAATTCTCTTCACCTCACAGCCTGCCTGTACTGATACCATCAGAACCTAAGAAGGTACTTCATAAAGCTGTTTTTGGCTATGGTAAGGTTCTGCCAAATTAAACAAAGACAGGAAGATATGTAGATTAAGGGTAAGGACTTTTAGCTAGTTCTGTGGCTTAGGGAGCTTAATCTCTGACTAATGTCAATATTCAGCTAATGGCTCAGGATATGGAGGAACTGACACAAGACAGCTGTTGCGGAGTGGCTAATCTTGTCTCAACCATCTCAAACGGGGGGGGGGTTGTGGTTGGACTACAAATAGGGGGCATGAGTGGTAGCATGGGTGCTTCCCCCTATGCAAGCATAAAAGCAACAGTTGCAGAACGGAAGTTAGGGTTATACAAAATATATATATATATATATATATATATATATATATATATATATATATATACTCATAATCCTCACTACCCAGATGATAATACCATTCCTAGATCCCAACACCTGCCTGAGGAGAATGGACAGGCAATAGTGCTCTTATCTCCAGAGACACAGATGGATCAATAAAAGTAATCCGGGGAAAGCTAGATGGTGAGGTTGAGGACTTAACTAAAAGAAGAAAATATAAAAATAAATTCTTTAATGATCATTGCTGGAAATCCCTGAAGAGAACTAGGAAGTCCTATTTTTTTTTGCAAAGTTTTGGAAAACATGGGATGAAACAATATTTGCTTTGTAGCTCCATCTGCTGTGCACTAACAGGCAGCAAGGGTACAGGGAAAGTGATTATCCATGCTGTAGAGGGTTAAAAGTTCTTAACTACAAACTTGCTTCATCTTATTGTCTTATGTTTGATCCCATTAGTTTCCATATACATGGTGTAATTCTGAAAAAATAATTTAATCAGACAGTGCTCCCATGTTACCCCTGAAACCCAGATAACAGGTTAGACTACTAGGTACATGTTACCTAATAAAAAAGTCCTCATAAGCATGTTTGCTTCTACATTACATATAAAGAAGTGTCACACCAAGAAATGTCAAAGTTTTATATCATGAATAAAAATTCTTTACAAGATCACCAAAGTAAATGTTAAGGTTTTGTTAAACTGCAATGATTCTGAAAATGTTTACTGTATCCTAGACTGTTGTAACACCACCTTAATTTAGTACCAGCCTACATGACTAAATGTGTACAATAATGTAATCCTTCTATTATTTCAGAAATTTTAAATGCTCAAGGGGTTGGTGTTCCTTACCATTAAAATGATATTGTGTACTGCTGACTGCATTTTATAGTGAAGAAATGTGATTCTTAATCTTCTAAAGCAGTCCATGAAAAAGGTAGTACACAGGGTTTTACTTCCTGTTTCTAAATCTGGCATGTACTGGCATCATTAACTTCAAACAAATAGTAAAGAAGTGATGAGTAGTGCTAACTCATCTGATCTAAAGGTAGGGTGTGCTCACAGCAGGGAAAAATAAGGCATTATTCTTGTGACCCCACTATTTCTACTATACCCTCATCTTCACAGCTTCAGGCAGTACTAACTCTGTGGGAAGTGAGTATTACTAAACTGCTTGCAAAGGAGGGCAAGAACATTTAAGTATGTCTACTTAAAGATCATGTTTGAAGGAGAGAAAGAAACTTTTCAAACAAAAAAGTGTTTGCATGCATCTTTAAGCACATGAACACTTTTTGTAAGACAAGAAAAGTGTGCTTTGCAACCTTTAAAAAAATATGTCGTTTAAAAGCTTGCCTCCAAATATGGAAGACAAAATGAATTGAGCATTGTTTACAGGATGATATTCACTGATGGGCAGGCTGTGCTTATGTCACTTTGGGTTCCAGCTCTAATTATGCTGGATTAGCACAGGTAGGTAACTGTAAATTAGTTATGTAACTGCAAACTTAAATTAACAAGTTTGATAAAAAATAATGATTATTTTTTTACATAACTAATTTATAATTACTTACCTACACTAATCCAGTATAGTTATAGCTGGAACCCAAAATGATGTAAGCACCAACTGCCCATCTATGAATATTTATGCTACAAACATGGCCTGGCACATTTTGTCTTCCACACTTGGAAGCAAATATAAAAAGTTTTTATTTGTAAATAGGTGAAAAATTACCTTTTACTTTTGTATAAAAAGTGGTCACATGCATAATGTATGCAATCACTTTTATACAAAAACAAAAGGTCATTTTGTACCTTTAGATATCATCTTTAAAGGTGCATATGGATAGGCATATTATGGTCCTTATGATCGCTTGGCTGGTATTTTCCCATATATTCTTAAAGACTTCAGCAGTAAGGATGTCATGAAATTACAATAAAATAGTATTTGTAAAGTCAAAATGTGCGTGGAATTTTCAATAGGAAAAAAATCATGAACATATCAATATTTTGTTCTCACAGTCAAATATGTAAGCTCTGATATAGTACACCTACCTTGACTGTAAAGAGGTAATGTAAAATGGTAAAATGATAAGAAACAAAAAAAATTGACAATTTATTCACACACACACAGACACACACACACACACACACACACACACACACACACACACACACACACACACACACACACACACACACTAACTTTGACTGAGATCAAATGGCAGTAATAGTCAATCATTTTCATCCACAGGCTGCCTCTGTACATACTAATTACAACCACTTCAAACTGCATACACCCCATATAGCTTTATGTGAGAAAAGAAAAAAATAACAGTCACAGTAATGTGTTTCAATTTATTTCACATTAAGAAACATTAGGTCTGCCAAAAATAACAACTGAGATCAAATGACACCAGGAATAAGTAACTTTTGTCCTTAGACTCAATATATACCCACTAATTTCTGTCACTTTCCCAGCTGTGTACCACATATGTTAGATTCTTATCAAATAAATAATGGGCAAAATCATAAATTTCATCTTGTTTCACACAAACACACACTAGCCCTTGCATAAAATTATAATAAGAAAGCAATATCTGGAAAGCCTTCAGTCTGGAAAACCAAGAGACACTAGTATGAGTCATTTGCACCTACAGTCTGCCACAGTTAAATACTGCCATTCTGAGAGACAAAATCCAGGTTATGTCAGTCAATATTTGTATCAGTCTGCTTCAGCATCTGCTTTCACTTTAGTTGCATTTTGCAGGATTTGTTTTTAAAAATTTTATTTATAGCAGGATTTGTTTTAATTTACCATTGTTTTTAATATAGTCAGAGAATTTCTGCCATATAGTGCCCAACAGACTTAGCAGCACTCACAGTAGAGTTACTGATGTCACTGCTGTCCCAGAAGACTAGAAATTGCTGATGAACTGCTAGTTGGCTTTCAAAGGTACAGAGGCAATTAAAAACAAGACCTAACAGTTTTAGGCATGTTTTGATGCAATATTATGCAGTAATAATTTTATTAAGTAATGACACAATATATTGGCAAAAATGGCAAGCCATGCTAATTGGCCTTCAAATGTACAGATGCTATTAAAAACAAGACTTAAAAGTTTTAGCTTCATTTTGCTGCAATATTTTAAAATAATGAGTTTCATATGAAATGTTAAATATAATGGTCAAGCCATTTTATTTCATCTTAAAGTGAAAATATTCATTCCCTTTTTATAACATATTTTTTATTTTAAAAACGTGCATTTAGTAAGTGCTATTACTAGAAATAATTACAAGCAAAATTGCTGAAATTTATATCTGTATTTCTAATTTCTAGAGTTTAACAGTAAAATGAGATAGGCTTTAAAGATCATGTGCAAATGTTTATCTTACCGTTTATTTTTGCTGTAATTATGGTTTCATCATGTAAAGTAGGCTTTCTGGTTCTAAAAATAGTTTTTACTTTTTTATTATAGTGGAACTACGTTTATTAAGTATAGTAAACTTGGGTTTGTATTTACTGTAGGTTGAACAGCTGTCCATTTACTTCCTGATTCCATGTTATATGACCAAGCCTTCTGGTGATGTAATACAATAGTTAGTGAGTTTGTATAGTGGGATTTTGTAGTCTGCAGCACATTTCACAGATTTCAACACATAAATGCAGCACAATCAGTCAGTAACTTAACCAGTCAATAAATCAGCAAATAAATACAGTTATATTCAAGAAAAACAGAACAAAATAATACACATTGTAAAGTGTATAATGATTAGCATACGGTAGAGTAACACAGATGTAATACTAATACTTGTCTGCCATGGGATAATCACTTTTAGGAAGAAAAGCATGGGTTATGTGAATCTTCTCCACTGGCAGCTTTACAGTATTGCTGGAATGAAAATGTTTGTAATATTCTGTGCATCCATGAAAACGAAGATACGACGTAGGTCACAATGAAGATGAAATGATAAAAATGATGTTGACAAAGACGAATTTGAAGATGATGACAAGGATACGGATAACAAATATAATGTTGACAGAGATGTGATAAGCATGATGATAATGAACATGTGATGACACTGCTGAAAATGCAATGACAAAGATGATACAATGAATGTGACATATAAAGAGGACACTGAGGATGACAATGACGTGATGATACAATTATAAATGATGATGCAGTGAAGATAACTAACAAAGATGAAGATGATACATCTTCATTTTCATCACCTCTTCATTAGTGCATCAACACATCGTTAATGTCACCATCAACATTTTTCATCACTACATCTTCATTAAATCTACATCACCACATATGCTTCACCACCACTGTATATTCATCATTTTCATTATATTCACTGCCTCTTCAATGATGTGAAGATAATGATGCAGAGACAGTAAAGATGAATACCCAATGAAAATGACCATGAAGATACATCTTCATATTTGTCTGTCAACTGCATTTCATCATTTTTTCATATACTCATCACATTTTGTATACTATCATCATCATATCTTCTTCATATTCATATCTTCACCATTGTTATCTTCAATGTATCTTAATCATCAGCATATTTGTCATTTCATCATATCTTCATTATCTTCACGTTCATCTTCGCCATGTTCACTGCATTTAGTTATTTTCATCAACACCTCTTCACCCTATTCTCAGCAACTTCACCTGTAGTTTCACTGTACTTATATCACTATCAAACTTCATCATCATCACCATCACAGCTTCAGTTTCTTCTTTGTCAGCATTGTAAACGTCATTATTGCATCGTCATTATCTTCATCATCTTCATCTCATTTTTATTTAAATACATGCTCTAGAAAGACTCACACTCCAACAAAAAAACCCTTAAACCCTGACTCCAGAAAGGAAGTCTATACCACAAAACATTTTTATACATGCACAGAATATTTCAAAAGTTATCATTGTAGCACTAATCCTTTCAACATATAACATGGTTACTGCAAAGCTGCCATTTTATATGGGTCTATATCAGCTTATCGAATGCTGAAAACGCAGAATGCAATTTAATCAAACTGAAATGTTCAAAATCTCAAAAGAGCGAACTGGCGGAACATCAATTTCTTTCTCAAGGAAAGAAATTGGTGTTCCATGCAAAAAAAACAAAAAATGTAATATTTTAAACACTAACAGAAGTGGGGGGATTCACTCCCCCCCAATGTGAGGGGATGTGCCCCCCCACCCCCCTACTTAAATATACCAACTCCAAGACCGCACCACAGTGGAGGAAATAGCAAACTCCAATGACGGCCCACCGATTTCTTTCCCTGGGAAAGAAATCGATGTTCCGTCAGTTCGCTCTTCTGAGATTTCAAACATTTCAGTTTGATGAAATTAAATTTGGTGTTTTCAACATTCTAAATGCTGATAGGAACCCTTTATACACCTTTATTAAATTATCACTTAAGACACAGGCAAGTATACATTAACATAAAGGAAAACAAACCATACTGATTTTTTTTCTTTTATATACATTACACATCACATATTTCTTTGTTTATAACTATCATCAGTCAAACATTACACAATTCACTCAATTTATGCCTTCCCTTAAACCTTACTCCCCCTCCTGAGCACTACTCTGCATGTATTGTTCCCACAATGTCCATTTATTTCTATGTAATTTGTTCCTTTTCTAACACATCAATACTTCAATCACATTTGTTTTAGACTTTGAGCCCCAGTTTCTAGCAATTTTTTTTGCAGCCAACAAGATTTAAACTTAACAAGGCCTTATTGTCTCTAGGCAATTCATATCCTGTGTCCCAGCTCAAAAGAACTATTTCATTAGTTATTGCCATTTGCTCATGGAATATTTCTGACAGAGTAGTCTGTTGGGGATTTTTACAATTTGCAAACTCATTACATCTCAATATATGTTCCAGTTGCCTCTTACTTCCCCATCATAGCTCCAAATTTTGCAATCTACCTGAGAAAAAAAATCTTTTGACGTCTGCTTAGGGTATAAAAATACCTATGGAAACATTTCCAAGCAAAACTCATAAACTTTCTAGACTTAGTTGAACACTTGGGAGCCATACATATGTCCTCCCACTGTTCCCTTGTAAAGGCTAAAAAATAGTATTTCTTTACTGTTGGCATTCTGTCTATATAACTTTTTTCTGCATGCTGATGCCTTAGTGCCATTCTATCAGACCAATATTTACGCATACTCTTTTTCTTGGGACTTGCAAATAGAAAACAACTTAGACACTTCTTGTATTACTTTAATGTCTTGAAGTTAAAGAGTATGTTAATGTTGCAACTCAAACTTTGTGGAAAAAAAAAGAAATAACCAGTAATATCAGTCTTTTCCCATACCTGTAATGCTTTTATTTCTAGAGGTGTTAACATACATTAATATAAAAGAAAAAAAAAACATATGAATGCGTTTCTGGTTACATACATCATATCATATAGGTTCTTTTTTATAACTATCATTTGTCTAACATTACATAAATTGCTCAATTTCTGCCTTCCCTTAAACTTCTGTCCTTCTACAGAACATTATTCTGCATGTATTGTTCCCACAATTTCCATTTACTTGTTTCTTTGTAATTTGCTCCTTCCCTTTTCTAAAGGTCCCACTTCCATTTTTTTCTCTTTGTTACAATATTCAGTACTTCAAATACAGTTGATTTAGACTTTGATTTCCATTTTCTAGTAATTGCTTTTTTGGCAGCCACCAGAATTAAACTTAACAAACCCTTACTATATATAGGCAATTCAAATCCTGTGTTCCAGCTCAAAATAATAATTTCCTTAGTTACATCAATTTGCTCACCCAAGATTTCTGAAAGAGTTCTCTGTAAGGGATTTTTTTTTAAATCTGCCAACTCATTACACTTCCAAAATGTAGATCTCAGTTACTTCTTTCTTCCCCATCATACCTCCAACATTTCTTATCTACCTGAGAAAAAAAAAGTCTGCATGCTATATACAGTACCTCTGCAAACATTTCCAAGCAAAAATCATAAACCTTCTGTAATCTGTTGCATGCCTGGGACCCATATATGTGTCCTCCCATTTTTTTCTCTTGCAAATTGCCTTTCCAGTCTCTCTTCCCAATCTTTTCTAACTTCATGCGATTGGTTCTTACATTTATGGTGCAATATTTCATATACCCTACTAATTATCTGTTTTTAACAGCACCTTCTGTTCTAGATTCAACTAAAAACTCTATCAAAGCAGTTCTTTCACTTAGGGTTCTCGTTGCCTATACCCTGACATCAATCCCTTGTACAGAAGGCAGTCTCTAGCCTGCAGTCCAAATGTCTTGTTGATCTCATCCCAACCTATTACATTTACCACTCTAGTTATGTGCTCTCAATACTCTGGATCCTTTGCCAGTTTTTTCCAGTAAATTCCAGACCCTCTTGCCTATTTCCTGTACTCCAACTTTTGATCATCCCTATCGGCAAAATCTCCTTTCTCCATTCTCTTTTCAGCTTAGTTCTTAGGATACTTTCTGCTACTTTATTAATATAATACTCTGTATGTTGTTATTATTCTCCTTAAGATTTTGCATCCAAAATCCCACACTCTCCTTATTTCTTAAACGTCATCCCCACTCCGTCATCATCCCTTTCCACTTTGAATTAGAAACTTCTGTTTGTATTATATACACATTTACTGCAAAATTACCATTGAGATGATTCACTTACCCCCAAATAAGTTCTTAAAAGTGATTATCCTATGGTAGGCAACCAGTGATGTTACATTTGTGTAACTCTACTGTATGCCAAGCTTTATACAATTTACAAGGCATCTTATTCTGCTAGTATTATGCTTTTACTTGAATATGGTAACCACATTTATTTATCGTCTGCCTGACTGTGTTGCTTTTATGTACTAAAATCAGCTTCAGACTACAGAAAACACTTTCTCACTAAAAACTCCCAGAATGTGTTAACAATTGCATCATCAGAAGGCTAGGTCACATGACATGGAATCAGGAAGTAACTTTACATATTCTCAACCTGCTGTAAATGCAAACACATTTTTACTGTATTTAACAAACACAGCTTCACTGAAGTAACTAAAGGAAAAACTATGCATTTTAGCATTATAAATTTTACTTTATGTAATGAGAGCATAGACATATAAATACTTCTAGCATATAACTGCTACTACATAATTATCTTGTTTACACTATAACAGATTACTTAATTTTCTTCTTGATTGTGTCTGTTTTCATACGTAACCAATACAGTCTTACATCTGTGAATACAATTACTATGTAACACTTGACAAACTGTATACTGGAGCTTGTCTTCCCAGACGTCTGCCACAAACAGGTTCTAACCAAGCTGTACCATCCCAGTAATCAAAAGCAAACAGAGAAGCAAATTCTCTTTCATAGTTGAATTATTTCAAGTTCTAAGTTTCTTTCTGTGCTTGTTCCTCAAGCACATCAAAATAAAACAACAGGATAGGATCAAAAATATAAAGAATGCTCAACCAAGAAATTAGTTTAAAAAGTAGCATAAAGGATTGAACACATCAAATATACACAGAAAAAGTAATCATCCAGGAAAATGGTAGTCAAGGTTAGGTCAAAAGCCAGACTGAACAAGTGTGCCTTGCAAGGCTTTTTAATACTTGCCATCACTTGGGGATTCTTGCAAGCGCTGGAGTAAGAGGTACCAGAAGCATATGCCTGGTAATAACATTTTCTAATTACAGCGATTTCAAGTTGCACTCTAAGAACATATCACAGCAACAAAAAGGGTGGAATCCAGGGCACCAGTTGGGCTATTAGGCACTACACTCTCTTTTAGATATAGATGACATAGGTCATGCAGGACAGAAACAGTAACAACATTTTATTGGTAATTTATTACCAAAATGGTACATAGTATGAACTCTGCAGAACTGGCATGATGTGCTGGCAGCTGGAAGTATCTATATACATCCAGCCTGCAGAGTTCTGCACCAGCTGGAGATTTTCAGATTCTGAATTAGGACAACACAGATAAAAGAAAGCTGCAGTACATCAAGCAAATAAAAAAAACAAAGCATGAAAAAAAACACTATAAGGTCATAAGTTGAAAGCAGATAAACCTTTCAAGCTATATTAATTAGACAAAGACACAAGTTAAATACAAATGACATCCGGACCCTAAAACTCAGTCTGTCACATCCAAAGCAACATCAAGATTTCTCATCTAAACTGTCTAACCCATTAATTGCCTCTTTGGAGCGGCCACGGTGGTGCAGTGGTTAGCGTAATCACCTCACAGCAAGAGGTTCTCTGGTTTGATCTTTGGCTGGGGTGCCTTCTGTGCAGAGTCTGCATGTCCTCCATGTGGTCACGTGGGTTTTCTCCGGGTGCTCCGGTTTCCTCCCACATCCCAAAGACATGCTGTAGGTGGATTGGACACTCTAAATTGGCCCTAGGTATGAGTGTGTGCATGTGTGTGCCTTCTGTGGAAGGTTGGGCGCTGGGCTGGCAACTCAACACCGTAAAACTCTACTACCAATTATGAGTGGACAGGTGATCCGCTGTGGCGACCCCTAACTGGGAAAAGCCAAAAGAAGAAGAAATATTATTTGAGAACTTCAGAGAGAAACATACTGCAATGATCACTGTTTTATGGTGTCATGGTGTTAAACTCCAGATTCTTCTTGTTTATTCAATTTGGATGATTTCTAGTTCATCTGTGAGAGAACTTGTAATAAACATATGTTGCGGATGAAAGAAGAATTGAAATGGCATATCAAGCGCATAAGGGAAGCAAATAAAAGGAAAATAGCAAAAGTGCCAAAATAAAACAATGGGACACCAGAGGCAAAAGATTAAGCACATGCTCATTTTGCCTTTCACACTATTCTCAGAGTATGTCTCAAAAGATAGGAGGCAAACCAGTGCAGGTTAGTACCAGAGACACTATAGTATATGAAGATAAACATGCAAGGTATTAGTCTTAAAAATAATGGCTGTGTTTCTCACTTCAGATGTTCCTGTTATTGAAGTGATTGAAGTAGTAGTGGTAGTAATACATAGATGTTCTAATTAGTGATCCTTATCTACCCTGTTGATTTACAGCACAGATAAGGAAACTTTTAGGGATGATTTCCAAGATGGCTGTACACTGATCAACAAAGTACAGTTTTGTACCTACCATAAATGTAGATGTGCGAGTGTTCACCCTGCTGCAGTCATCACACTTGGGTTATCCTGTCGTCAGGCGGTCCTGCAGTCGGCTGGAATTCCAAAGTCTTGGTCCGGCGTCGGTTGCTGTCCTCTCTTCCCTGACGTCAGTGCGCCAGGGGTATATATAATGCAACCGATGCCATTTTCTTCAGTTTTTCTTGCCCCAGATGTCAGATGCCCCCAAAAAGGTGGTCAGAATTAGTACCAAATGGAGTGAACACTGCACAAACACAAAATCCCTTCAGCTATAAGCAAATACATCAGTAAGGCATAGAAGAGATTTTGCCAGTAGATCAGAGGGGATGGAGGGAGGGTAACCTGGACTTCAGCAGGGTGAACACTCGAACATCTACATTTATGGTAGGTACAAAACTGTACTATGTTCATCGTGTTACCCTGCTGCAGTCATCACACTTGGGTAGAATCCCAAAGCTAAGGTAGGGGGGAGGTATCATAGAGGGTTAGTGGAGGCAATAAGGCCCTGCAGAACTGCAGTGGCGAAGCCCGCCCTGGACTTAGAGTAAAGAGGTAAGTGATAGTGTTTGGTAAAGGTGTGTACTGAACTCCAAGTTGCAGCTTCTAAAATTTCCTTGGTTGGAGCCCCCCTGAGAAAGGATGTAGAGGTAACTGTTGCCCTGGCAGAGTGGGATCTAATGGTAGCAGGAACTGGTTTCCCATGATGGGTATAGCAGAAACGTATGCAATGACCTATCCATTTAGAAATGGTTTGCTTAGATATAGCCTTCCCTTGAGAAGCTGTAGCATAGGATACAAAGAGCTGGTCAGTTTTTCTGAAAGCCTTAGTTTTGTCCAAGTAGTAACGAAGCTGCCTGTGAATGTCCAAGGAATGCAGGAGTCTCTCACCTTTGTTCTGTGGATTGGGGAAGAAGGTGGATAAGTGGATGGTTTGATTTAAAGCTACACTGGAAACCACCTTAGGCATAAAGGAAGGATTAGTTCGTAGAGAAACTCTGTCTTGATGAAAAATGAGGAAAGGTTCCACTGCCATTAGTGCCTGTAGCTCTGAGACTCTCCTAGCTGAAGTTATTGCTAGGAGCAGGGCAGTCTTCCATGATAGGAACTGAAGATCTGCAGAGAAAGCTGGTTCAAAGGGAGGTAGCGTTAGTTTTTCCAGAACAAAGTTGAGGTCCCATGTTGGTGTAGGAGCTCTCCTGGGTGGTCTAATGTTTTTTGCCCCTCTGAGGAACTGCCTTAGAAGAGGATGTGAAAATAAAGGTGGATCCGTGTTGTAGTGAGCTGAAATAGCTGAAGCATGGATTTTAACTGAGGAAAAGGAAAGTCCTTTGTGCAACATCTCAGCTAAATACTGTAGAATGTGAGGCATGTGAGGCTGAATTGTGTCTTGGCCTTTATCTTGGTTCCAGGCACAAAACCTTTTCCATTTGTCCGAGTAAGCCTTCCTGGTGCTTGGCCTCCTGGCTTCCAGAATAACATCCAGAACTGCTTGTGAAAGATGAGCTGGTTGGATGTTTAGTTGATTTGCCATGCAGCCAGAGTTAAAGTTTTGAGCTGGCTGTGAAGAATCTGTTTGTTTTGTTGTGTGAGCAAATGGGGTATTTGAGGCAATATCCATGGTGGGCTGTGGGCCATATTTTTCAATAGCGGGTACCAGTGCTGACGTGGCCAGTCTAGGGCTATGAGAATCAGTCGTGGTCTCTCCTTTTTGACCTTCAAAAGAACCTTTGTGAGGAGAGTTAATGGAGGGAAGGCATATGCTGTCAGGTTTTTCCAACTGAAAGAGAGAGAGTCCACTTTCCATGCTTGATGGTGGAATGTCCTTGTACAAAATTTTTTCAGTTGGTAGTTTTGTGGACTGGCAAACAGGTCTATGTTTGGAAGGCCCCATTTTTGAGTTATCATTGCAAATATTTGTGGATCTAGTTTCCACTCGTGGGGATCTTTGATGTTTCTGCTGAGATCGTCTGCCAATGTGTTCTTCTGTCCTGGCAGGAATTGAGCTTGTAACTGGACTTGGTAGGCCAGAGCTGTGTTCCATAAGATCAGTGCTTGCCTGCATAGAGGGTAGGAATGTGTACCCCCTTGTTTGTTTATGTACCACATCACTGTGGTGTTGTCCGTCTTTATTGCAAGTTGTCCTGGATGTAATCGATCCTTGAAGGCTGTCAGAGCTTTCTGTACAGCTAGCATCTCTTTTTGATTTATGTGCAGATTTCTTTGATCTGCAGTCCATAGGCCTTGAATGCATTGTCCTGCCATGTGTGCCCCCCAGGCGTAGTCTGAAGCATCTGTTGTGATAGTCTGCCTGGCTGGGGGCAAGGTGAAAGGCTGACCCTTGTTGAGGTGACATGCCTGTGACCACCATAGGAATTCCTGTTGTAGGCAGGGAATGAGAGATATCATTGTGTCCAAGCTGTGGCTGTGTTGAGACCATACGCTTTTTAGGTACCACTGTAATTTCCTCATATGCAGCTTTGCAAATGGTATTATTAGTATGCAAAATGCCATAAAGCCCATAGCCTGCAGAATTTTTCTTGCAGTTAATTGGGTCTTTGTTGCCATTGTCTTGAAATATTGAGTCAGTTGTAGTTGCTTGTCTGGCGTTAGATAAGCCTTTTGGGCCGTTGTATTCAAGCTGGCACCCAGGAATGTCATTTTTTGTGAGGGTACTAGTTTTGACTTCTTTTCGTTTACTGTGTACCCCAGGCAGTTTAGTAGATGCTTTACAAAGGCCAGATGATGTAAGAGAATGTCTTTGCTTTCTGCTTGGATGAGGCAGTCATCCAGGTATGGATATATTTGAATTCCTCTTTGTCTACAGTATGCAATTACTGGTGCCAGGCATTTTGTGAAAACTCTAGGCGCAGTAGATAAGCCAAAGGGCAGTGCAGAGAATTGGTAATGGGTTGAACCTGCAATGAAACGGAGGTATCTTCTGCAACTTTGTCTGATAGGAACATGCAGGTATGCCTCCTTGAGGTCCAACGTTACTAGCCATGCTTCCTTGCCCAACATGGGAAGTAGCTGCTGTAATGTTAGCATCTTGAATTTGTGCACTTGTAAGTGTTTAGAATTGAAAGGTCCAGAATTGGTCTCCAGGCATTGTCCTTTCTGGGCACTAGAAAGAGTCTTCAGTAAAATCCTTGGCCTTGCTCTCGAGTTGGTACCAGTTGAATGGCTCTCATGTCCATGAGAGCTGTAATTTGCTTTTGTGCCTCTGCCCATTGATTTTGTGGCAGGTTTGGCATTCCTCTTTTCATTGGCAAGGTGTGAAAGTGGAATCTGTATCCTCGTAGAATTATGTCTAGGACCCATTTGTCCTTTGTGGCAATGTGCCAGTTGTCTGCAAAAAGTGCGAGTTTTCCCCCCAAGGGGGCTGCCAAGAGAGTATTGCTTGGCCAGATGAGGTGCAAGTCATTGAGTTTGCCTTCTGGTGGATTGAGACCTGTCTTCTCCTCCCTTCTGTGTTGTAGTGCCCCATTGGCGAGGTCTACACTGGGCTTGTGGTTTTCCTCTGCCCCTTGGGTGTCTGTATTTACCCCTCTGCGGTCTGTCAGTGGCTGGAAAGGACCAATTTTTTGTTGGACAGTTTCTGCTGAAGCGAGGGGGTTGTACTTGTAGGAAATCTTTGACTGTCTGCATAGATTTTGCCTTATCTTCCATTTTCTTTAAAACTTCTTCTGCTTTAACTCCAAAAAGAACATCCTGCTGTAAGGGAGCATCTAGTAGTTTTGCTTTAACATGATCAGGCAGAGTTTGTTCCTTTAACCAAGCACGCCTACGTATAACAGACCCAGTGACAGCTGCTCTGCAGGAGGCCTCCAAAGAATCAAACCCACATTGTAAGGTATGTTTGCCCACCTGCTCAGTGGCGTGCAACAGATCCTGTACTTCTTTCAATTCAGATTGTTGAGGGAGAGTGGTTATTCTTTGCTTTAACTGAGAGATTAGAAATTGCTGATACTTAAGCATATGAAATTGACAATTCAGTGCTCTCATAGCTAGTGTGGCTGAGGTGTAAACCTTTTTCCCCCACCTGTCTAGTGCTCTGGAATCCCTCTCAGAAGGTACTGGGTTTTTAGCCATAGAGGCCTTAGCCCCCTTGTGACCCTGGGAGATAGTCTCTGGGTCAGCTACTGGGCTTTTGTAAAGAAATTTGTGGGAATGAGGCACTCTGTAGTATCTGTCAGGCTTAGCCGTAGCAGGAGGTAGAGAGTCTGGGTTGAAACTGGATTCTAAATAGACATCATCCACAATGTCCAAAACTGGTGGGATGGCAAGTGGTCTGTGTTGGGGGAGTAAAAGAAACTCTCTGAGCCTTTTCTTTGAATCAGAGTAGTCTTGACCTTCCCAGTGAAAATGTCCCCTCATAGTGTGTAAAGTTTCCCCAAAGGAGTAGTCTTCAGGAGGAGAAGCTGAGGGAATAGAGTCCTCAGCATCAGAATCTTCATAAGGAGAGAAGGAATAGTCTTGGTCCTCAGAGGAGTCTGAAGAAATGGACAAATGCTCAGAGGAAGCATAATCTTCCTCTTGTCTAGGCCTTTTGTCAGGAGGGGGCTGTGAACCCCTGATTAAAGAAATCACATCTTCAGCCATTTTGAGCATCTGTTTCTTAGGCATAGGGCCTTGAACAGGAGACTGAAATGCAGTCTTTTTAGATTTAGAAAGGAGTCTTCGACTTAGAAAACATTTTAATGGTGACAGTTGTTGGTCTGAAAACGCCTTCAGAAACTGATGGCTTTTCTGTAGCACCGACATCTTTTGAAGCAAAGTCGTCGGAAGGGCCTGGAGTAAAAGGCTGCGTTGGCCTGGTACATTCCGTCAAAATTTCCGTTGCGGTCTCGGGTTCCAGGTCTGCGGTAGTCAGGGGCTGCATCGGAGCCTCACTAAGGACCAGAGAACCGGAGACCGGATCAGCCGAGGCCTCGGAATCTGGCTTAGGCCTGGGCTGCCTGTCCTTATCCCTGCGTTTTTTGTGCACGCCGGTAGTCGGTTGCTCCAACAGCATGGTGTAGTTAAATTTCCTACCGAAGTAGTGTTGTGTGAAATCAAAGCATCTTTTAATAGTACGCTTATTAAACCTAGCACAAAACTGACAAAAAGTGACGTTGTGGTCTGGGCCTAGGCAAGGTATGCAAAAAGAATGAAAATCCTTATGAGGTATTTGCTTCCCACAAGAAATACAACTGTTAACTTTTTCTGACATCGGTCTGAGGCAAGAAAAGTTTCCCCAACGGGGTACTTAGCTTTATAGAAGACTTCGGTCTGAAATTCGAATTCGAAAATCTCAGGAGTCGGCCGACCGGCACTTGCGAACTGCTTCTGCTTCGGGCACCGCGCGGCAAGAAAGACTGAAGAAAATAGCATTGGTTGCATTATATATATATATATATATATATGCCTGGCGCACTGACGTCAGGGAAGAGGCAAGAGCAACCAACGCCGGACCAAGACTTTGGAATTCCGGCCGACTGCGGGACCGCCTGACGACAGGATAACCCAAGTGTGATGACTGCAGCAGGGTAACACGATGAACGTCATACTTTTAGCTCTCCTAGTGTAAAAAAGAAACTGAGAAATAAGAGCTGGTAATTCTGTCAGCTTGAGTAAAATGAAGTTGCTGGTCAGTAAGTACATTGTCTGGATGCCAGCAAAGAAGAAATTTAGAGAACCTGAAAGAAATTCAGCTGTTCCGAAAACTGCAGTTCAGTTCAGTTTCAGTTTTGGTACAAGAGATGGCTTCTAGTAATTTAAAATAAAAAATAAAATCAAATGTACTCAAGAGATTAAAATTAATTTAACACTGAAGGATTACACCAACTCAAATAACAAAAGGTTGGAAATATAGAAGACGTTTTAAATAGCTATTCAGACCAACTGATAACATTTCAAAAATCAGATGTTGAAATGAAGAAAAGGCTAACAGAGTGTGAGAGTATGAGACTTCTCAAGAAGAGCTGATTCAAAAAAATGGTCACATTAGAAGACAGAGCATGCAGGGGAAAACCTGAGATTTTCTGCTGTACCACACAAACTGGAAAGAACAGACTGTATTAATGTTATGAAAGCACAAATGAGCAACTGGCTGGTATTCTACAGAAGGATTTACTAAATGAAAGGGCAGGCAGACAAGGGCGCCCGCAGGCAGGTGCAAGGGGGTGCACTTGCACACCCCTGGAATCAGCTGACGAGTTAATGCTGTAGTTTTTTTTTTTTTTTTTAAGTCCGTTCTTCTTTAAGAAGAAGTCTGCGCTGACAGTCCAGTCGCAGGCGTGCTGACATCATCGCTCTCGCTCATATTTACAAGTTTATGAGTGGGAATTCACACGGACGGTTTTGCAAGAGGAAGGATTCGAGCGGGAACCGAAGCGGACGATTTGCAAGCGGGAGGAAACGGATTGAAGATGGGACCTGAAGCGGATAGATTTGCAAGCGGGAGGAAACGGATGGATTCACAAGCGGGAGGAAACTGATGGAAGATGGGACACTTTCAGAGTGAGTAGTGTGTGGTGGTGGCTCTGGCATGTGAGGTGGCCATGCAAAAGCCCTGTGCAGTTGCACACAGCATTTATGAATGCCAGCCATAACTGGTTAGTTTATGGCAGTGCATTTTCATTTGTTTTTATTATTGTCCTTTTTCATTAGAACAATGCAGTTGTGTAAAAGTTACTATTTTGTGTTACTGCCTCACAGTGCTTGAGTCTGTGGTTTGTTTTCTAGTGGATTACCCTCTGTGCAGAGTGTCTATATCCTTCCTGTGCACACATGTTTTTTATGCAGACTTTTTTCCTTCCTTATCCCAGAAATATGCAGGTAGCTAAACTCCTGACTGTTCCAGTGTGTGTATGGGTGGGTGTGTGTGTATATGGTGTGTGTGTGTGTGTGTGCACACATGCATGCATGTATGTGTCTGTGTATGTTGGTTGGGTTGGTGTCTGTATGTCTGCGTAAACTGACTGTCAGTTGTGTTTATTCTGAATGCTGTGCCTTTCTCCAGTTAATTTTTCTGTGTTGCCTCAGTATATGTCTCATTTTTTTTTCTGAAATTAATCTTGGAGCATCTTTCTAATTACTTATTCTATTAACAAAAATAACTGATTAACTTTAGCTCCACCATGATTTTAATATCACCTCTCAATCACACCTGGATTGGCAGCTTTGTTTTGCTTTTTCATTGAAATGATACCGGACTACGAAGGAATGAATAAATGACCTGACCCATAGTTTTGCTGTGTATTGACATCAGTGTTTGTTGTAGCTAGCATATTTAGAGTAAATGCAAGCACCTTATACACCCCCTCACCTTTTACTTCCAATCCTTTCTGACTGCAGTTCGCCTAATGCTTCTATGAAGCTATGTCGAGCAAGAATATTTTTTAATTACCTTGTGTCCTTTGAACAATGGACTAGATGTGAGTTTGGTGAATTCCTTTTAGATTCTGCATTGCAACTGCTAGTGAAAATTTGGGCTGGCTGTTTCTTGTTTGTGACTTTATATTTCTTAAGATGATCTGTGGCTATGCTTTTGTCAGTACATACCATTGGTGGGTAGAGAATAAGTCTTGAACCCTATACCTTGGGCCCAAGTGGCAAGAGCCTGAATTCCCTACCCACCACCATTTGTAAAAATGTTGCAGGTTTTTCCCTCATACTTTTTCTGTTCCTCATAAAATCTGTGGTTTCTGTATGTGTCCTTGTTGCCTGACAGCTACATGTTCTCTGGTTTGATTCTTGGCTGTCTGGAGTGTTTCTCCCTGGACCTCTGCTAAAAATTTGCTTTTTTTTAAGTCAGACTTTCCTGGTTAAAAAATTGACACTCATTTCAATGACAGACTACATATTCTTCAGAAAGTGCATGGTAACAAAAGCTTTTATTTTAGCAATTTTCTTCTAAGTGTACAACATGGATATTTGAAATGTATCCCTGTCTTTGGGACTGTATTCCCCCCATTATTGGCTTCATCCAGGTTTTGTACTAAGGTTGAGAGCTATGGTGAGAACTGAATTCACTGAATATGTTTGGGGGCTATATTCCCCCATTACTGGCTTTGTCTGGGTGTTTTTTGTTAAGAGGTTGAGAGCTATGGTGAGAACTGAATTCACTGAATGTTTGGGGGTTGCATTCACCCATTATTGGCTTTGTTCAGGTATTTTGTGCTAAGAGGTTGACAGTTGTGCTATGGTGAGAACTGAATTCACTAAATGATAGCCATTTAAGTTTCAGTCTTTCTCTTTCACAAAACAGCTGATTTGGCGTAGTGGTATGTTGCTCTGACTGTTTTGCACAGGGTCCCCTGGGTTCAAGACGTGGCAGTGAAATGTATGGTGGTAACGCAGCATTTTATTCTAGCAACTTTCCAACATTATACAAGCAATGTTTAAAATGTGTCCCTGTTATTTGGCCTTTAGTCCCCCCCCAATAAATTTTGGCTTTTTCCAGATTTCTTGTGCTGCAACGTTCAGAGATACAGCTGAGTGTCGAGTAGATTTTACAAGGAGCTGAGAGCTGCAGGGGAGCAAAAGTTTAGTGCTGCTTATGTTTAGTCTGCTCACACTGTTAATAGCACAACAGGATAGTGTACTTGCTTTTGATGCTGAAGGCTGTGGGTTCTACTCCCGCAGTAGGTAGATGCATTGCTGATACTGTACTGTGCTGTAAAGGGGGTGGATGCTGCAGTTCTTTTGGCAAAGATACCTAGTAACTATGAACCTGTTATCAGTTTGCTATCCATTCCCTATTGCGATATTACTAGCTTATTTTTTATTGCATGCAACAAAGTCAAGTTATTCTTCAAGGGTAACAGACACTTTATTTGTAGATTAAACAATGACATATAAAGTGTTTGCTAGCAGCAACCTCTTTATTAGTTACAAATTTCTTTAATGTGGATTTTACTACAGAGATTGTGCATATTTTTACTGATACTGGTGGACTATAGAAGGTTGAATAGACTTTATGATGGAAATGTTCTGAATTGGGCAGTTTTGTCATTGGTGTATGCATTTTGTTTCATTGTTTACTGGAAAAATGTTCAAAACAAATTTAAAATGCCCTCTAACAACTGTACTGTATTGTACAAGGAATATAATGTAATACAGTCAGGAAGGTGTATCAAAGAGCATGTGTATGTTATGTTCGAGGGGCCTATGATTTTGAAGACAGCCCAGAGTTTATTTATCTGCCACTGGCAAAATGTATTTTCGTTGAATGTGGGTTTCAATGCTGTTTCAATGCATGTGAGTTTCGAAGGCAGAGAAGTTTTAATGTTAGTCTATTTTCATTGTCAGACTGCATTGCTTTGTTTAACAGATATGCATTAGGGTTTGTGCTGTAAAATGCAAAATAAAACTTTCAAATGAAATCCTAAATCATCGCAGAAGTAAAGCAGTATGCACATTAGTGTTTATGGTAAATGGGGCAAAATAACCAAGGAATGGGACATTGGAATGGCTGCAGGGGGGAGGCTCCATTTGACCATGATTTTGTGAGGGGGGTAGCAAACTCAGGCAGCCCCGGTTGAACTATACCTCTTAGTTGTCCATATCTTTGCAGAATGAATAGATATTTGCTTCTTATTTTTGGTTTGTTCCTCATAAAATTTGTGGTTTTCTAGCAAATCATTTAGGAATTAAGTCACTAAATGACAGACATTCAGTTTCAGACATTATAACCTTCAGAAAAATGCATGCTAATGCAAGACTGTCTTAAGTTTATACAAGAGCAATTTTTAGTAGTGTTTGTATGTCCCCCCCAATATATTTGGGCCTTGTCCAGATTTCCTGCATTAAGAGGTTGAGAGGTACGTGCAAATCACTTTGTAGATTAGAAATATCCAAACCTCTCATTTATCCCCAATTTTGGCTCAAAATGTCGCTCTCCCCTAATAATCCCTCCTCCAAAATGGCAATTTTGGAAGAAAATGTGGAGGGTTTACAATTATATATAACTGTAGTGATCAGAGTTATAGATTACTTTTATTTCAGAAATGCATGTAGATGCATTTATTTTGTTAGCTGCTCAAGTTAACAATGTTAATATTAAAAAGGTGTCCCTTTTTTGACAGGTATTTTTGCATCACGTTTTGGTCTGTTTTTCATAAAATTGTGGTTTTCTGGCAAATTAGTGGCAAGTCATTAAAGATTGAAGTTAGAAAATAATGGCAGACATTTGAGTTTCAGATTTTATACCCTTCAGAAAATTGTACTAATGCAAGATCTACTACTGTTCTATTATCTAAGTTAATAAGAGCAATATTTAAAAATTGGCCTTATTTTTGGGCCTGTGTCCCACTTCTAGTTCTATGTATGGCTTTGTCCAGATTTCTTGCACTGAAGTTGAGGTATGAGTGTCAGAGCCATCACTGTCAGCCAGAGACATTTCAAATTATGACACACTTATTGCACCCCACCCCCCATTGAAGTGGCTCTGGATGTGTCCAAGGAAGGCAAGGAGCAGTTATGCAGTGTAAGTGTGAAGAGTATTCCCCCTTCCAAGGTAGATCACAAATACGACTGTGGCTTTTCATCTGTCCTTGATTTTGCAGAATGTTCTGGTTTTCTATCAGATTTTTATACTGTTGATTTATGCTTCTTATTATTCAGGAACTGCATGCTGTCACAGTGCCCTGTTGCACTGTTTAAGTAGCCATGGTTTAATGAATATCAGGTAAGCTTGTCGGAGATTGTAAGATGCAAGTAAGCTTTAGTAAGCATATTGTTAAAGAATTACCAGCATTGAAAGCCTTTTCGTTGTTGCCATGCAGAGAATATTTACATAACTAGATAATGTATAAGCCTTGGGTATTGAAATGCATATGACAGTATTTGTAATAAATGGACAGGATTACAGTATTTTCAGAAGCTCATTACGTTTTATTGGAGACCAATGTCTTATAGCAGTGTCTGTGTGTTAGTACACTTGTAGTTGGGTGGCTTTAATGGTATATGGTAAATAAGCATTGCTACCTTACTTAAAAGCCAAGCCCTGCAACAACTAGGTAAGCTCCACACTGAAGTCAAAACACAATAGCTCTGGTGGGTAAATGTACTCTGTAGTAATAAAAAAGGCAAATGTTTGAAATAGCTACAGCTTATGTGCAAACACAACAGGTAGTGATGAAACAATGCTCTGCTAAAAATGCTTTAATGCTCCACATTGCTGAGCTGCAGATCAGTTATCATTGGCTACCAGGATTTCACCCACTTCAGATCAAGCACGGTGCCGTTCAGTGCAACATTCCCAGAACTAATTCAAGTCTGACCAGAATTATTTTGTGTGTGTGTGTATAAGAGGGAGGTAGCATACCCCTCAGCTGTCCAGGTTTTTGCAGAATGTCCAGATTTTTGCCCCATTTTCCTCCTAAAAAGGATTGAAGTTGCTAAATGAGACATTTCAGTTTTAGATGTCATATCATTTAGAAAAATGCATACTAACACAAATCCTGTTACTCTTGCAATTTTCTAAGTTTATAAGAGCCATATGTATAATCTGTCCCTATTTATTTTAGGCTTTGTCCAGATTACTTGCACTAAGGTTGAGGCCTTGAGGGGTGTGGTATGTTTGTGAGAGAGAGAAAAGTAAAATGCCCAAGTTAGAGTTAGCAGGTGGAATTATGTGCATTTTCAAGGAACTGAGTTTTAAGGGAAGCTAAGTTTACTGCTGCTCATGCAAAGTCTATTTATAATGTGCAACTGTTTTGTTTAGCAAATGGTATCTCTATTGTGGTATAAAGTTTTAAAGCTATGTTAGTAGCACAAGTAGAATACTTGCATCTTAATGGAGAGGCTTGAGGTTCTATTCCTACAGCATGTACATCTGTATGCTGCAGTCCTGAGGATGTCCTCCTTTGGATGAGATGCCTAATAACTATGAACCTGTTTTTCAGCTTGCCATCCATTTTCTATTGCAATATACCAGCTTACCATTTTTTAATTTAACATAGGCAATTTATTCTTTGACGGAAGCAGGCACTGAATTTGTAGATGAAACACTGAAATATACAGTTTTCTAGCAACAACATCTTCATTAGTTTCAGATATCTTTAATGTGGAATTATTCAGATTACTTTTACTTCGGCAGAAACACTCAAGTGTTGCTGTATAATACAAGGGATATAATTCAATTATATATTATAATTAATACAATCAGGTAAATCAAATCTTTTGCATGGCCCTAACAGTGTGCAAGGAGCTTATTGCTTGAAAACAGTTCAAAGGTAAATAACCTGCCACTGGCCAGATGCATTTTCTTTGAATGAGGGTTTCAATGCTGTTTCATTGAATGCGAGTTTCAAAAGTAGAGAAGCTTTAATGCCAAGTCTGTTTTCATTTTAAGACTATTGCTTTGTTTAGGTTTAGTAAATGTCTCAGTGTTTGGGCTATAATGTTTGAAATAAAAGTTGTAAATTAAATACAACTGCCTGTAATCATTGTAGAACTAAAGCATAAAACAGTATGCACACAGAGATTTGAACAGTGTCTACGGCAAATGGAGAGAAATAGCCAAGTAATGGGACACTGGAATGGTTGTGTGGGCGGGGCTTGGGGGTGGATGTGGGTGGGGCTATGTTGGCAGGGGGTGGGGAGAGCTATGTGGGTGGGGCTCTGGGTTTGCACCCCCCTGCAAAAAATCCTGCAGGCCCTTGCAGGCAGAGTATATGCCCCAAACCTGACCATGAGACCAAGACCCGTATTAGTAAAGATGCAGAAAGAGTTGATCCTGATAAAACTGTGGTAGAAAGGAAGAGAAGCACATTTATTGTAGTAATCAGGGAATCCCGAGAGGAAGGTGTGAGATTCAAGCTGCTGTATCCAGCTGTCTTCAGAATATTTTTTTCTAGAGTATCACAGACATTTTTGATACAGAACAAAGGAGGAAATACAAATGTTTACCCAACCAAAAGTGAGCCATCAAACAGAAGGAGGCAATGCTTCTCATTCTTCTGACAATAAAGCTAATAGACAGACTTTTCCAGTGAAACCTTTTCCAATGTTCCAAAGGAAAATACTTGTGAGACTGAAAAAGCACAGGAGTTGGGTAGAAGAATCAGGAGTACCTTAGACTTGAACCACAGTCTGATGCTGGAAGATTGAGATGAAAAGGAATAAGACCAGCAGCATTTAAATTAGTGAATAACTCTGAGATTAAAAAGCAGCAATCACATTTGTGAAATATGGTTTTGAAAAAAAAAAACAGGTTAAGAAAGACTGGACTTTTGCTGACATTGTTAAACTTCTGGGTGAACTGTTAAAACATATACCCCACTTTATGTCATTACTGTTTAGTAGGACACTTAAATGGTAAAAAAGTAAATGCAAGTAAAACAATTTCTGTTCTTAATAACATTTGTATAAAACATTTCATTATTTAAACTGCATAGTATACAGTAAACCAGTTTTCTGTAGTATGTAGTCATGGATAATGTAAATGTGGCGGCAATAAAGATATTAAAATAAACAAAGTTTTTTAGTTTTAAAAATATATAGAATGTAAAATGTAACAGAAGAAAGGTTGGACAAAACCAACATTAAGTTACTATGCTGTGATTTTGGACTTCTGGAGTGGGGGAAGGAAGTAAACATGCACTGACTATATTAGATGTAGATGTTCACTCTTATTTTCCAAAGATGAATGTCTGGGTTAATGCCCCTGACAATCTATAAACAAGTGGTTTTTTTTGTAAGTAAATATGCTTTAAAAACAAGACAAAATGATGAAAGCCATGAGAAGTGCAAAGATTATTGCATATGCAATGACATTAGCTTGTTTTTCTCCATTATAAATGTTCAGTAGGCATCAGGAAGTCTGCAGCTGAAAACAGTTGTACATTCTTTTCTCTGCTGAATGAAACAGACAAAGATTCCTTCAAGCATCTGCAGAGTTGCTAACTGTTTTTTCTTGTTGACTATGTTTGCATGGAAATGAGCTGTCTGCAGGTGCAAGCAATTAAGCTTGAGAGTTCTGAGCATTATTTGCTGAGGGAAATGCAAAGTTTAAAGGTAGAAGAGCAAGCAGTTCAGTGAAAAATAAAGTTAAAAATGATAGGAAGTAAATAATAGATAGCAGCTTCCCTAGCAGCCTTACCATTTCAATGCATTTAACAGAACAGTGTATGATTTATTTTTATTTAAAGATAGCTAGTGTATTTTTTCATAGAGCTAAAAGTTAATGTTTTCTGAAAACATACAAGCTGTTTTTCACATCAGGAAGTTGAAAAGGGACAAAAAAAGAACAGACACTAGTCATTGTAAGTGGGAGCACAGGCTACAACATACACTTTACAATGAGTAACCTTAATTTAAGGATAGGTGATGCCTCTAGGTGCAGTTGCCAATTTTGGGCACTTGTTCCCATCTGGAGGGTTAAACTTCATTTTTTGAAGGTATACATCATTTTGTGTGTTTGTTCAAAGTTAAGAGGTTATGGGGATGTTCTGAAAATGTATTTAGGTTTTATCTGATTGATTGGTTTCATTTAAACAAAAACTTATGAAAAATGTGACATATATTCAAAATGGAGATGACAACAAACAACTGAATAAAAGATCAGCCTGCCAAACATTACAGTGTACATGTAACACAAAAGCTGGACATACATATTCAAAAAAAATCATGTATAATAGGTAGGAACAATAACTTCTTATCCCAATGGCTACACTATCCATATTATCTAGGAAAGTAAATGGCCTTACAGTTTAGACAAAAAGGAAAGCAAAGAGCTTAATTATGGCTCTCACATGGTGAAAAATGAAACTAAGAGATAAGGGCCAATGATTCTGCAAGTTTTAGTAAATGTAGGTACTCACAGTAACTACACTGCCTGGATGCAAGCACAGAAGAAACTTAAGACAGCCTGAAAGAAAACAAACTAGAAAAAATGATTGGGAAGAATCCTGCAGCTGTTCAGCAAAAAGCAGTTCAAGCTCCAGCTTTGGTGCAAGACATGGCTTTCAATAATCTAGAGGAAAAAATAAATAAAATGTTCTCAGAGCTGATTAAAATAAACAAAGCAATGAAGGAGTATATCAACTCAAATAACAAAAGGCTGGAAAAAATGCAAGAAGCATTAACAGCTATTCAGATGAACTGATCAAACTGTAAAAATCAGAGTTTGAAATGAAGAAAAGGCTAGCGGAGTATGAGACCATTCAAGGAGAGTTGTTTCAAAAAATGGTAGAGTTAGAGGATTGAGCATGCAGGGAAAACCTGAGATTTTATGCTATACCAGAGAAACTGGAAGAAGCAGACTGCATACATTTTATAAAAGCATAAGAAATGAAATGGACCGGTATTCTACAGCAGGATATGTTAACTGAAAGGGCACATTGTGTATATGCTCCAGAACTGGCCATGAAATAGCAGCCAAGATCTGTATTAGTAAAGATGCAAGAGTTGATCCTGACAAAACTGTGGCAGAAGGACAATGTATTAAACACTGGATACATTAGAGTGTTTGTGGAAAATGATTACTCACTGTACACCAGGCAGAAGGGAAGCAAATGTATCCCAGCATGACATTCAATCTGCTCTACCCAGCTGTCTTCAGAATATTTTTTTCCTGGAGGATCAGTCATTTCTTGATGTAGAACAGGCTCAGGAGGAAATAAAGTTTTTCGAACAAAAAGTGAGCCATCACACAGAAAAAGACTGCTTCTCACTCGTTTGATAATAAAGCTCATACAGAGTATTTGCCAGTGAAACTGTTCCACTGTTCCAAAGGAAAATGCTTGAGAGACTGAAAAAAGCATAAGAATTGGCTAGAAGAATCAGGATTACCTTGGACTTGAACCAGAATTTGGGGTTGAGAGATGAAGATGAACAAGAAGAAGACCAGCAACACTGAAATTAGTGAATAAATGTGAGACTATAAAGCATCAATCAAATTTGTGAAATAAGGCTTTACAAAATAAAGTGGAACGATAAGACTTTTCTTGACTTTGTTAAACTTGTGGGGTCTGCAAAGCATATCCCACTTCATGTCATTAATGTTTGGAAGGACACTGAAGGGAAAAGGAAAAGAAAAAAAAGAAAAATAAGTGCAAGTAAAACAATTTTTGTTCTTAACAGTGTTTATATAAAATATTTCATTTTCAGTTAATGTTTTGCCCCCTGCATTAATGTTAGTACTGTGGGGGTTTTTTTTATTATGTTGTTTTCTAGTTTTTTTAACACACTTTAGCGAAAGTGCTTTTTCGGTGAAAAGCACGTTCGCTAAAGTGTGTTTGGCTGATGTGGTTTTGGTTGTTTGAGCTTCTACTCAATAGTACAAGATCCATGTGTATATATATATATATATATATATATATATATATATATATATATATAGATATGTGTGTATATATATATATATATATATATATATATATAAATATGTGTATATATATATATATATATATATATATATATATATACACACGCACACACGGGTCCACTTCGAAAACTCGAGATCCCACAATCTCGACTTTCTAAATCCTGAAGCCATAATGTCGAGATTTTGGAATCTCAACATTGTAAAAGAAAAAAAAAAGATGACAGTACTTAAAAACATGTTTCTGCAGGGGGGCAAGCCCCCCTGCACCCACCACACACATTGTAACCTAAATATACTAATTCCAAGATCGCTGTACAGTGAAGAGAATGGGAATGTAGATCGCGGTACAGTACGGAATGGGAACATTATCGTTCTCTTCACTGTAGTGCAATCTCACAGTTAGTATATTTAATTTGAAATGTTTTTATGTGCTGTCATTTTTTTTTTTTTCTTTTACAATTTTGAGATTCCACAATCTCGACATTATGGTTTCGGGATTTTGAAAGTCAAGATTGTGGGTTCTCGAGATTACATAGTGGACCCATATATATCTATATATCTACATCCATAAAAAGATTTGCATTTTTTATATAAAAAGTTGACCATTACTTTCCTACTTTTTATAAAGTTAGTACAGAATGTTTATTCTAAAATATAGAATATAGTTTGTTTTCTACAGCAATACCAAAGTTTTAAATTCTTTTGATAGGATTTATACACAATATAGAAAAATGCTTGTTAATATGTTAATGGATAAGTACTAGGCTAGCTGCACTTGCAAAGGGCAATTTCCTGTATTGTGTGCAAAATAACCTATCCCATGTGGTTACAGATTGGCCTTACCTATCCCATAGTCAACAATTATATATTACCCCCAGTGCAAATAACTGGGACAGCGTAGCTAATTTGAGGGAACCCATGCACGGCATAAAGCATTTATGACCTGTCTCTATCCATTATAAGTACAGGGGGCATTTCTGGAGTAAATTTTCTGTTTCCCATCCACAGATCTAAGATACACCTGAATATGGAGATGGATGAATTTTGTTTTATGTGAATGAGGAGTTTGTTCCACAGTAGTGCTATCCTCTCCGAGATATACCTGTCCCTCCAAACTGTTCAGTTGATATTGCAAAAGAGGTTTAGATCCCTAGATTGGATATTTCTGATGCCATTGGACTTCCTGATCTGCAGTAAATCCATCAAGGATGCCTTGCATGGCAGACACAGGTCATCTCTTAGCAGTCTGTAAGATACTGAGTATAGTGACTGGGCTCTGAGTCAGTCCATGTATGACATGTTGTTTAAGCCTTTTGTCCTTATAGGACGGTATCACTGTTGGCATTCCAGTTTTAACATGTGTCTGGACAGTTACATGCCAAAGGTGACATTACATTCATGCTAACTAAAATGGGTTCAAGGACATCCCTAGATCTAGGCACAAATCCCTTTGTTTATAACCTGTGCAGTACAAAAGGACTTTCTTACAACAATAGACACATGTTGGTCAAAAGTCACATCTCTGTCCACATATGTTCTAAAATCCTGAATAACTGGGTGAACTTTTAGAGGTATAACATCAATGTAGTAGCTCCCTGGGTGCACGGATTCCCAGAGGATACAATAGCAAATATTTTTGGCATTTAGCTTCAGTCCATGACTTTGGGATTAGTTACTTGAGACAAACCTTCCTGAAAGATGAAAATGTGTCTGGGAGGGGGGCCTAGAAAGGAAAATATAACAAGGGCGGTCAATTTCTGAAAATGTTTATGAACATATTTGGCATGGAAGATGTGAATTCAGTACTAGGAGTTTGAAGTGAATTTACATATTATTCTCCAAGATACAAAAAACTGGGCTAGGCTAGATATAATTTGTATCTCACAGGAACATGTGCATTTAATTGAAGGTCTTGAAATGCACCCAATAACTATTTCAGATCATCCACCAATAATCACTAAAATAAAAACGAGACACTGGTGTTTTCCCACCTATCTGTTGAAAAGAGGAATTTAATGAACAGGTTTTGGAAATCATTCAGGAACTCTTAGAAAAGATAGAAATTTCTTTTGAAAATATAGCTAGGGAGTGGGATAAAATTAAAGTGGAATTTAAAACTAGTGTGGAAATAAAGGAAAGGGAGATATGTTTAAAAAGTAACAAGAATTATTTAGAGGGACTGACAAATGTTAAAGTATTGCAAAACAGGGGGAATCTCTCAGAACAAGAAAAGGAACAACTGCAGAATGCTAAATAGAAAATAAGGGATTACCTCGATAATTAGTCATGAGTTTAGAAAGATTGCTGTTAAGCAACTATTTTTGATAATAATTCTACAGCAGAAAAACTTTTAGCACAAAGCAACAACTCAGGCAACAGAAAGTTGAAAGGGCGGTCACCAAGCTCAGGGTGGGTGCCTATAACAAGGAAGATAACAAGAGATCCTGTAGAAGTATTAGAAGTATTTTGGAAATGTTATGAAAGTTTGTATAAAGCAGAGAAATATGAAAATAAAGAAAAGGTACAAATGGAAATGTTTATGGAAGAATTAAATATGGCAAGGTTAGAGGTAGATGATGCTCAATTACTAACAGTTAGGAAAGGAGGAGATGAGATAAAAATGGTTATGTACAACCAATCTACAGGAAAGTCCCCAGGAAGAGATGGTATTCCTGGGGGAGTTTGGAAGCTAGAAGAGAAAAAAATGATAAAGCTCTGGAATGTTTTGTTTAACAGTATTTTAAGTGGAAAAGAAGTACCAGCATCCTGGAAGAAAGTGGAGGTAGCTATAATACCTAAAGAGGGTAAAGATTCATTGGATCCAGTTTCATACAGGCCCATTTCAATACTAAACCAATATTATAAAGTGTTTATGTCTATAGCTAAAAGAATGGCAAAGATGATACCAAAATTGGTAGATACGGATCAGTGTGGTTTTGTGGAGGGGAGGCAAACATTTGATAGCATTAATAGAACATTGATGATCCAGAGGGAAGCAGAACATAAGTAAATACCACTGTTATTTGCTGATTTTTGATGCAGAGAAAGCATTTGACAGAGTAGACTGGGACTTCTTGAGCAGGGCAATGGAAGCAGTTACTGCCCCTGATAAAATTATAAGGTTGATTAGGAGTATATAAGTGGGTGGGAACCTCTCTGATAATTTCTGCTTGAGTAGAGAAGCCAGGCAGGAGTGTCCTCTTTCCCCTTTGTTGTTTGCATTATATTTAGAGCCATAAGCATAGAGGGTGGGGGACTCAGAAATTCAAGGATATAATTGGTATGGTAGTGAAGAGAAGATGGCCCTATTTGCTGATGATATTATTTTATACATGATAAAACTGCGGGGACATTGCAGTGCTGTGGAACATTGAGATGGTTTTGGGTCTTCTCGAGATGCAAAATTAATGAGGCTAAATGGCAGAAGATTATGTGCCCACACACAAATTGATCCAACGATATCCATGTTTGTGGGGACATGATGGAATGGAGTATTTATGATTATGGATTGGAAATGACTCTGTTGTGGTGGCTGGGGATATGTGGGAAGAGACTAGACAGAAGATTATACAAATATTGAGTAACTGGAAGCTTTGTTGTGTGGATGTGGATAGTGGGATGCAAATGGTTGGAATGTTTTTGGACCCTTTGGTCTTGTACACAGGTCAGGCATGTTTTTGTTGACCAGAGCAGAAGCTGTGGATGGCAGTTCAGGAAGAGCTGGGGGATTTTATCTGGGAGGGGAAGATGGCAAGGGTCAAGTAGGATAAGCTGATTCTTACAATGGAACAAGGCGGTCTAGGATTACTCCATTTGAAGAGGTATTTTAGAGCAACACAGTTAAGGCTCTTATACATAGCACAAGCAGAAAACTATAATTCAAAGTGAAAAGGGATGATGATACAGGGGCGAAGCTCAACAAACAAGGACTGACTGGGATTTTGGATACAGACTCTTAAGGAGAATGACAATAATCTTACACAATATTATATTTATAAAATTGCAGAGAGTATTTTATGAACTAAACCAGCATGGGAATACAGAAAAGAGATTCTGCCAATAGGGATGACTGTAGTTAGGGATACAGACAATAGGCAAGAGGGGGCTGGAATTTATTGGAGAAAATTGGCAAAGGAACCAAGGTATTGGGAGTAAATAACTATAAAGGGAAAGGTAATACAATGGAAAGATGTCAAGAATTTATTTGGACTGCAGGTTAGAGATTGCCTTATCTATCAAGGATCGATATCAGAGTATAAGCAAAGAGAATGAAACAGGGGGTCCTACGCAAAATATCAGCACTGGTGGAGTTCTTAATAGACTCTAGAACAAAGGCTGCCATTAAAAAAGGAGTAATTAGTACAGCATATAAAATATTGCATGATGGCTGTAAGAATCAATCAGAGGAGCTTAGAAGGGATTGGGAAGAGAGACTGGATAAGCAATTCACAAACAGACAATGGGGGGATATATATGTATACAGTAAACTCTCAGTTAACCAGCACCCTTGGAGATTGGTAGATGCCAGATAACTGTAGTTTCTGGCTTCTTGAGAGTTACTATTAAAAACAGGCCTGACTAATACTGTACCCTATAATATTTGTTTGGTTTGACTTGTTCTCAGGTTGGGGAAAGAGGGGAATTTATTCTCATCTTCCTTTTTAAAACTCTAAAACTCTAAAAACGTAAGGTATGTTTCTGCAGGGGAAAACAGAAAGTACAACACATGAACATTGTACTGTATTTCTTCGATTTTTTTTGCCGGTTGCTTGAGAGTGCCAGTAGCTTGAGCTCCAGTTAACTGAGAGTTTACTGTATCTCCCAATTATGCAACAAAGTCTAGGAACTTTGCCTGGAGGAGTTTCCATGGGTATTTTTGTGCTCTGGGTGGACTCCAGGGAATTTTTCCTCGAGTGGATGACAGATGGTGGAGGTGTGACGGGGAGGAAAGCGGTAGTCGGGAACATGTTTTTTGGGAGTGTGATGAGTTGGCAGACTTTAAAGATTATACCATGTAACAAGCCAACGAGGTGGATAATTCCCAATAAGGTATAGACAAAATGTAGTAGTAGTATAAATAACACTTTAATACAAAAACAAAAAATGGTCAAGCACTTTTGTTCTCAAAAGGAACTTCTTCAGAACCATTTTACATAATAAAACCATCATTTAAATAAATTTAAAATCATCATGTGACTTGCTCACTGAATGTTCCCTTAAAGAAAAAGTAACATTATACTAAATACATCATAAAATCATTCCTCTTTTCTTTAAAACAGGCAAAATAGATATGTGTTCATTTATATCAGACAAAGTTGCTGCATTCAGCCTTAGTTGCCATTTAAGTTCACATTCCTCCACCCTATTCTCCCAAAAGCCTCCCTTGTCATCCCTTTTAACTTTTTGCAAAATGCCAAATAGGAATCATAGCCACAGTATTCAGTATGCTTATATAAAGCATTGTTCTCATCTTTATTTTTAATGGCATACAAGTGTTCGTATATACGTTTACGTAAACTCCTAACAGTTTTCCCAATATAAAAATCATTACATTTGGAGCAAGTTGCAACATATACAAGACCTGAATTTTACTGTTCACATTTGTGGATGTTCAAAACAGTTTTTCAAATTCCGCCCTGTTTTGTACACAAAGGATTGGTACTTACGTATTATCGCAACCACATTTCCAACCTGCGATAATGTTATGTTTTTGGGAAAGTATGTATGTTAACCTGCATAACTTGCAAAGGGTTATCTAAACTGTCTGTTATGTTGTCGCAAAAGTATGTATGTTATCCTGAAAAGGGTTGTCTCAAGTGTTAAGTAGTATTCTGTGATATTGTTTATGGCGTTGGAAGAGGAATAACGGCCAAATTCTTCTTCGTGGGAAAAGTGGTTGCGATAATACCTAAATTTCTTTCATAATTTCGGTTAGCTGGGTAAAATGTACTAGGCATAAGCATACTAGGACAGCTGTTCTAGTTAAATAACACCCTTATAAACTCAAAACATTTCTGTGAATTGTACAAGTTAAGAGTGCTTAAGGTTCACTGCATCAGCTTACCTAGTAAGTACACACTAAATTTTGAAATAACCTGAACGAACATCCATAAGTCGTCAGACTTTTGCACAATCTTAAAGAAAATGCTCCTACTTTCAGCAAGTATATTCAGGTTAACTAAATATCTCCCTTGAAAAATATGGGCAAAGTTAAACTGTTTTCTCCTGCAGTATACGTCAAGGCAATCTCTGGTCAAATATCAAGTTTATTCTTAAGACATAGTGCCTTCCGTCGCCTGAAAAGGGTTGTCTAAAGTGTTTCTGCTGTAGCAAAAGTACGTATGTTACCTGCAAAGGGTTTTCTAAAGTGTTTAGTATTCTGTGACATTGTTTATAACATTGGAAGAGGAATAACAGCCAAATTCCTGTTCGTGGAAAATGTGGTTGCGATAATACGTAAGTACCGTAGGATTTGCCAGGTATAAATGAACACATATCTATTTTGCCTGTTTTAAAGAAAACAGCAATGATTTTATGATGTATTTAGTGTAATGTTACTGTTTCTTTAAGGGAACATTGAGTGAGCAAGTCACATGATGATTTTAAATGTTATTTAAATGATGGTTTTATTATGTAAAATGGTTCTGAAGAAGTTCCTTTTGGGAACAAAAGCACTTGAGCATTTTTTGCTTTTGTATTAAAGTGTTATACTACTACATTTTGTCTAGACCTTATTGGGAATTAGCCACCTCGTTACTTGCTATAAGTTATTTTTGCCTTCGGGTACATACTGCTGTTTGGGTCTTGAGTTGATTTTCGGTGTGTTTGGTGGTAGTTTTTGGGTCGGACTACTACACTACAGCAAGTTATTAGTTTTGACAGTTACTACAAAGATTACTATGTTTTTCAACCCAGGAAGGAATAGGGGCAAGTTTACAACAAGAACATGTTAACACTAGCCCCATCCATCGAAATGAGGAGGTTGGAAATCAAAACAAGCTTGCACAGGTTTTTCTTTCAGCAGCTAAGCTAGCTGCAAGCATCTTTAGATGGACTACAACTCCCAAGAACCTTTGTGAATGTAACGCAGATATCACAAATGTCGCATTTTAATGACAACATTATAAATAGGACTGAAAGAGCAAAAAGGAATGGTTTGGACTTGGTTTCCCGGGCACTGATTCCGTGTCGGCAGAGGACAGTGCAAAACATCCAGAATGAGCCCCGGAGCCATTTTCAAAGCTGATTGGGCACAGAATTGACTTTTAATATTAGAACTGTGAGTACAAATAAAAACATTCACGAGAAGTTGAATGAACTGGAGATTTCTTATGAAAGCACACAATTTACAGTGTGACAATGCTTTTTTAACAGTGTGTGTTAAAAGGAACAGAGTCCCTAGTGGACTCCGAATGTTTAATTTTCCTAATGGTTTAATGCTAGGACAAACAGAACTGGATGAACTTTTAGCCATGTTCAGTGATGGGAGTAATCTATTACTATAATATATTACAGTTTCTAGTAACTAGTAATATAACTAGTTACTTTTTCAAAATAGTAACTAGCAATAGTAATATATTACTTTTTTAGTAACTAGAAACTTAAATGTGAGTTACTTTTGAGTTAGTTTTGCTTAAACCAGTGGTTCTCAATGTGGGTAATATAGCTTCCTAAAGAGGGATACAAAACCTCCGGGGTCCCTATATAGTATAAATAGTAATCAGAAGTTAGGAGGTAATAGACACTTTGAAGTGGCAATTTGGATAAAAAATTACAACATAATATTGGCACAACTCATAGCATGTAGCAACACAGCTCTCAACCTTCCATCTCTAAAATGAGGAACACCCGCCTTCATAATGTGGAACAAATGGGCAAAATGTGGAACACATACTAATGGCTTATTAACAATTTCAGCTAGGAAGGTCATAGGATGGTTAAAATATGCTGGTTTTACTTATAAAGAAGATCCTTTAATGAATTAATATGATTAATTTCTATTTACCATGGATTTCACTTAAAAAATTCCTAACACTGAATGTGTGACTGACTCTTTCAATGTGGAAGTTTGAGGAACTTCGAGGAACCTGAACTTTTTAAGACCCCCAAATGAGGTACATTCCTCGTAATGAGGTATACTTGAGAGGTATGTGTAGCATTATAATAATAATAGTAATATATAATAATATATAATAATAGTAATAGATCATTAGAATTAGTCTGGACCAAAATTTACTTCATTTTTACTGCAAGGAGGTGAAAGCTAATGATGACCAGACTCCAGCCCTGCCCTGGTGCTGTGGGATTCTCACCCACTAAAACATCCCCTAACACTGAACATTTTTACCCTGCCAGAGATCATATCCTTACCTTGCAGTATAACAAATGGCATTGGTTCTTCATACATCCATCAGTCTGAATCAAACTCATAACTCATCAGTTAAGCAGCCGAAGCCCCAACCCACTGCACCAAGCAGGACCTTCAAGTGGATCTATGATCAACCAACTTTTGTGTCCTGACAATATTTTGTTATGTTCTATTTAAAATTCTTTTCAGGTTTCGATTTTTAGTTGCTGAAAATAGACACAATGTGATAGGTTATAGGTCTTGTGCTGTTGGCTGGTTTGGTTTAATTATTATCTGTGACTGTCTAGCTATAAAGACTAGTCTTCTTCTTCTCCTTTCGGCTGTGCCCGTTAGGGATCAACATGGTGGATCATCAGTCTGCAGAACAAGTAGTAGTGGAGTTTTACATTGTTGAGTTGCTAGCCCAGCGTTCAACCTTTTTCAGAAGGCACACACTCACATCTAAAGCCAATTTAGAATGTCTAATCCACCTGCAGCATGTCTTGGGATTGTGGGAGGAAACCAGAACACCCTGAGGAAACCCACTCGAACACAGGGAGTGTAGATCACAGTGTGTTTGTTGTATTCTTAAAGCCACTGTAGTTCATGGGAAAATGCATAAAAATACTGAGCACATGTAAGCAGAGTCTCATTTTGTGTAAGCAGCTGGAGTGAAAGCATGTATGTGTATAGCAGTCAGTCAGTTAGCTAGTCCGCTTAAGTTTTATGTTCCAGTCATCCATCCTGATGTGTTTGTGTGTAATAAATATCTTAAAAGAACACCCAAGCCTTGTCATCTTATTTGAATACACAAGACGAGTGGCATGTTCTCAGAATGGGATCCGAAGTCAAAACTTCTTAAAACTATGAGGCGCACAGTCAGAAATGGAGGAATATACAAGAGTGGCTCAAACGGCAGCAAAGGACTCGTAAATAGGTCAGAAAGTATTTCCAGGTTCTTAAACTCATTTTCCCTCAATGAATATAAATCAAAGCATTCCAAACAAATTATCGAATAAACAAAATGTTCAAAATTGCGACATACTGAAAAAAGTACTTGAAATAATTACGAAAACATTTGAAACAATATCAGAATCATATACAATGTTCAAAAAATAGAAAACGACTACTTTTTCACAATGTACTAATTTTTCACATTAACTAAAGCTATTCAAAGTATCTAAAGTATGCAAAGTGTTGGCAGTGTGTGCAGTATTACAGTACAGTCTTTTCAAAGAGTACAGTTATTTCAAAGAGTCTGTTGTACAGCTGAATATAATTACAAGTACTTGGTGTGTGTTTGACACTTATTTGGCATGGCAGAGGAATTTCACAGACCTGAGCTGCTTGTGTTTGATAATAATATTGCTGAAAACTGGAGAGTGTTTGAGCAAGAATATGATATTTTCATGCAGGCTACTTTTTTTGATAAAGACGAACATACAAAAGCATTTATCCTGCTCAATTTGGCTGGTTCAGAAGCCATTGAGAGAGAACATTCATTTGTGTAGGCACCTGCTGTTTATGCTGAGAAGGGGGAAGACTGCCATATTGTGATATAGATAACAAATAGTGACAGATGCAGGACCAAAAAGAAAAACTGATAATCAAACAAACGGTCCAGGCAGTAGTAGGTGTCATCTAGTAGAAAGGTTTCTTTTTTTAAAAATTCACCACAAGAGCTTTCACCATGACAACAATACAGGGCTTTTTCAAGTGTAAATGCAAGCATAAAATCAGGTCTATAAATACTCCCATTCATAAAAAAGTGCCAATAAATTTAAAGACACACTCTAAAAACATAACTTTTAGTTATGTACTTACCATAACTTCGGATGTATGGGATCCATCTCGCCTACATTCACAACATATGGGTTCGGAGCCGATCCATCGGCTCCGACTCGGCAACTAATACACTAGCACGAAGTCTCTCATTGGCTGGGCTACTCCCTATCCCAGGATGCACTACACCTGCTTCCCCAGATCTTGTTTGTTCGCTTTCATACATCCATGCAAACACAGAAAAACTAATAGTCACTACAACCAACTAAAGTTCTTCAAGAAAGATCGCCAAGAAAAAAGGGACTACAGCTCCTCTAAATCCGAATGGAAGGGGGAAGGAGGGTGGGTACTTATGAATGTAGGCGAGATGGATCCCATACATCCGAAGATGTTCTTCATCTCACATTGCTGCAGTCCTTACACTTGGGTAGTCCGCTGTCCTCGGTCGGCCCGAATATCAAAGTATAAGGCTGACGTCGGTCAGGGCGCATTTGACTGACATCAGGACGTCAGGGTACAAATGCGCATGACCGACGTCATATCCTCAGTCTTTTTTGCCGCATGGTCCGATGCAGAAGCAGCATTGCAAATGCCGGTTGGCGTTCTGAGATTTTTTCGATTTAGAAGTTTCAGACCGAGTTCAAAGTTGGCTAAGTACCCCGTTGGGGAATATTTTAGTTTTTTCTTGCCTCAGTCATTTACTGGATGTCAGAAAAAGTCAATAATTGCATTTCTTGTGGGAAACAGATACCGCATAGAGATTATCATACTTTGTGTATTCCTTGCTTAGGGCCGGAGCACGACGTTGTTGGCTGTCGCTCTTGTGCTAGATTTAATAAACGCACTATAAAGAGAAGGTTGGATTGTGCAAGGTTAGTCTTTGGGAAGCGGTGCAATTATAAAATGCCGTCGGATGCTCCGACGCCCGCTTCTTCAAAGAAGCGCAAGGACAAGGCAGTTAAGCCTAGGCTAGAAGAACCGTCTGTACCGGACGCTGGTTCTTTAGAGGTGTCGGTGGAGCCGGTGGCTCCACCGGAGGTTTCTTTGTGTTCCCAGAGTGAGACCTTATTATTGCAAGATGTGGCCTCTCAGGAGGCAAGTCAGGCTGAGGGGGCTTCTCAGGTTACTATACTCCCCTCCCTTCCTAAGGTGGCTAGGCCCTCTCTTTCTGTTTCAAAGGCTTCTCCCAGGGGCAGGCGAGGTTTAGCTTCAGTTGGTGTTACCCTAGCTCTACAGGTACTGTGCCCAAGAAGCATATGCTTAAAATGGCTGAAGATTTGATTACTTTGATTAGGGGTTCTATGCCCCTCCTGATAAGAGACCTAGGGTGGAGCCTGAGCTGGGGGTTTTGAGCAGGCTTCAGATGTTTCAGAGTCTTCGGCTGAAGACTTGCAGGAGTACTCTCCTTATTCTGATTCTGATGTGGATGATTCTACTCCTTCTGCTACTCCTCCTGAGGATTTTTCTTTTTCAGAAACTCTTCATTCCATGAGGGAGCATTTTAAGTGGGAAGGTCAGGACTTCTCTGATTCCAGGAAAGGCTTAGGGAATTTCTGTTTTACCCCAGCATAGGCCTTTGGCTATACCTCCTGTTTTGGATGTAGTGGAAGATGTTTTTACAGAGGCTTCTCTTAATCCTGATTCTTTGCCTCCTGCTCCTGTTAAGCCGGATAGGTATTACAGGGTGCCTGAAGCTCATAAGTATCTTTTTTAAGAGTACTAGGGAAGACCCAGAAACTGTTAGCCAGGGGCCTAAAGGTGTTAAGGCTTCTGTTGTTAAGAATCCGGTTCCTGCAGACAAGGAGGCTAGGGCCTTGGATAGATGGGGAAAGAAAGTTTATACTTCTTCCACTCTTGCTATGAGGGCTCTGAATTGCCAGTTTCACATGTTGAAATACCAAAACTATCTCCTTTCACAATTGAAGTCTAAGGTTGATGCTCTGGCAGGTATTGATTGTAAAGAGTTGCAAGATTTAGTACATGTTTCTGAACAGGTGGGTAAGCATTCTTTGCAATGTGGTTTTGATGCTGTACAGGCCTCGTCTAGGGTGGCTGCCACTGGGTCAGTTCTTCGCAGGCACGCCTGGCTGAGGGATCAGAATTTGTCTGAACATGTTAAAACTAGGATTTTAGATGCTCCTTTACAATCTGACGTGTTGTTTGGTCCTCCTGTTGAGACAGTTTTAAAGAAAATGGAAGACAAAGCTAAGTCTATGCAGACTGTTAAAGATTTTTTGCAGGTCCAGCCTCCAAAGTTTAGTAGAAATTGGCCTACTAAGGGGTGGACGTATCCTTCTTATGATTCCCAGTCTAGGGGTAGATCTAGACGTGGTAGGGGCAGAGCTCAGGGCTCTTTCAGGCCTAGAACAGGGAGTTCTCCTGCACAGGCTTCGGGTGAGGGCAGGGGTCAGTCCTTTCGTAAGCAGACCCAATGACCTACCTTTTCAGCTGCCAGAGCCTGCTCGTCTGGCAGCACCTTTGGGAGGACGGTTGGCACTTTTCAAAGAAAATTGGAGTTTACTTACCCAGGACAGATGGGTATTGGATATCATACACCACGGCTACAGGTTTTATTTCCATACCTTGCCTCCTTTCAAAGGCATGCCAGACGTTCCTCCTCAACAAAGAATAGAGGCTCACAAACAGGTTTCTCTGTTGCTCCAAATAGGGGCCATACAGCCGGTCCCTATGCCAGAAGTGGGCCTAGGATTTTATTCTCGCCTGTTCCTAGTACCAAAGAAGGGGAACACGTGGAGACCAATTTTGGATTTATCTATCCTCAACACTTATCTGGACATTCCCAAGTTCAAAATGTTGACGTTGCAGCAGCTTTTACCTCTGCTGGGCAAAGATCATTGGATGGTAACTTTGGATCTCAAGGAGGCTTACCTTCATGTTCCTATCAGACTAAGTTGCAGAAAGTATCTGCGTTTTCGAGCTGGGACTTCTCACTATCAGTTCTCTGCATTGCCCTTTGGCTTATCTACTGCCCAGAGTGTTCACGAAAGTTCTGGCTCCAGTGATAGCTTTCTTCAGACTAAAAGGAATACAGATCTATCCTTATTTGGACGACTGCCTGATTCTGGCTCAAGGAAGGAAGAGCTTCTTCATCATTTGGAATATGTGATAGCAGTGCTAAGATGCCTAGGGTATTCTGTGAACGAAATAAAGTCCAGTCTAGTACCCTCTCAGGACATGTGCTTTCTGGGTGTGAGACTGAATACAGCATCCCAGATGGCCTTTTAACCCCGGACAAACAAAAAGTCTATCCCTTTACTTCCATCAACTATCTCATCAGTCCCGCTGACTGCAAGGACAGTCCTTCAAGCCTTAGGGTTCATGGCATCTTGTATTCTGGTGCTTCCCAATGCCAAACTGCATATGAGGAAGCTACAATGGTATCTCAAAAATGTATGGACACAGCACTGCCAGGATCTGGACACTGTCATTCAAATAATACCTTGCATTCAAAAGGAATTTTTGTGGTGGGCTCAGGAATGTCACCTAAACAAGGGACTCTCTGTGACCCGCCAGAGGCGAGTCAGATTTTAACGACAGATGCCTCAGACAAAGCTTGGGGAGCTCATCTAAATGGAAAGTGGATACAAAGCAAGTGGCCTGTCAGACTACAACATCTACATATCAACATGAAGGAGATGTTAGCAGTCCAGTTTGCATTAATAGCTTTCAAGGAATTACTTCTTCCAGGGCAGGTGTTGATTCTAACAGACAACACAACTGTCATGTGGTACATCAAGAACCAAGGCCGAAACCATTCTTATCCTCTATGCAGGCAAGCAATGATTTTGTGGGAGACTGCTCTCAGTTTACAGCTCAATCTTCAGGCAAGGTTTCTGCCAGGAGCACAGACCTCCTTAGCAGATGTGTTGAGCAGACGAATTATGGATGCCCACGAGTGGAAATTGGATCCTCATGTATTTCAGAAATTGACAGTGTCATGGGGAACTCCAGACATAGATCTGTTCGCTTCTCCACTAAACCATCAGCTGCCAATGTTTTGCACAAAAAGGTTTCATCCCACAGCTTGGAGAGTGGATGCTCTTTCTTTCAATTGGAGCAATCTTCATGTGTATGCCTTTCCACCTCTGCCTCTCCTCCCAAAGGTACTTCTAAAGGTCAGACAGGACACGCCAAGGATGATTTTAATAGCTCCAGATTGGCCTCGACAGCACTGGTACCCATTACTGAGAAGTCTGATACGGAAGCCTCCATGGCCTTTGCCTTCGATTCCGCACCTGTTGTCGCAGGAGGACAGCCATTTGCTAAATGTCAAGCTTCACTCTCTGCACCTAACAGCCTGGCATATTCTGTTTTGAATCATAGTGGGCCTCCACTTCCTCAGCAAGTTTTGAATGTTATTTTGGAAGCTAGAAGGCCTAGTACAAGGAAAGTGTACGCAGACAAATGGAAGAGATTTTTATTTTGGAGTGCAGCAAAAGATTTTGATGTTTCTGAGCCTAATTTGTGTGTGGCTCTTCAATATCTTACTGAGTTACTAGACAAAGGTTTGTCTTTCTCTTCTATTAAAGTTCATGCTGCAGCAATTTCAGCTCACTATGATTGCGACCCACCGTTGTTTTCTCATCCTTTGTTCAAGCAATTTCTTAGAGGGGCAAAGAATATAAGACCCCACGAAGAGCTCCTACTCCTGCTTGGGATCTCAATTTTGTGTTGGAGAAACTCACTCTACAACCTTTTGAGCCTGCAGCTACTGCTGAGTTGAAATATTTATCATGGAAGACTGCTTTTTTGTTGGCCATTACCTCTGCAAGAAGGGTTTCTGAATTGCAGGCCCTTATGGCGGTTGAGCCTTTCTTGATTTTCCATAAGGATAGGGTATCATTACGTACTAATCCTTCCTTTATGCCTAAGGTGGTTTCTAGTGTGGCTTTAAACCAAACTATTCATTTGCCTACTTTTTATGCAAATCCCCAAAATAAAGGGGAAAAGATTTTGCACACTTTAGATGTACACAGGCAATTGCGTTATTATTTGGACAGAACTAAAGGGTTCAGGCAGTCTCAGCAGTTGTTTGTTTCTTTTGCTTTGAGTTCTCAGGGCAAGCCTGTGTCAAAACAAACTATTTCTAAGTGGATTGGGTTTTGCATTGCTTTCTGTTATTCCCATCATGGCAAGGAGATTCCAGCTGGGATTAGGCCTCATTCCACTAGGGCTACTGCCACTTCAACAGCTTTTGAGGGAGTGGCAACCAAGGATATTTTGGAGGCAGCTACTTGGAGTTCTGTGCATACTTTCTCTAGGCATTATCACCTGCCACTTTACTCTAAGTCCAGGGCTGGTTTTGCCACTGCTGTTTTGCAGGGCATTTTGGCAGCTCCTGCTTCCTTGTAGTTAGCCATCCTCCCTTACCTCTGCTTTGGGATTCTACCCAAGTGTAAGGACTGCAGCAATGTGAGATGAAGAACATAGTACAGTTTTGTACCTACCATAAATGTAGATGTTCAAGATCCACATTGCTGCAGTCCAATTTACCCTCCCTCCTTCCCTCTGTAGTTAGAGGTGGTTGTGTGGGTTGGGTTGTACATATTGTGTATATTGTATATATTGTACATATAGTTAGTGCAAGGGTGGTTGGTTGGTTGTTTGCTGTCTTTTGGTTTTGACCTTTATTTTTAGGGTCTTCTGACATCTGGGGCAAGAAAAGACTGAGGATATGACGTCGGTCATGCGCATTTGTACCCTGACGTCCTGATGTCAGTCAAATGCGCCCTGACCGACGTCAGCCTTATACTTTGATATTCGGGCCGACCGAGGACAGCGGACTACCCAAGTGTAAGGACTGCAGCAATGTGGATCTTCGAACATCTACATTTATGGTAGGTACAAAACTGTACTTTATGGTAAGTACATAACTAAAAGATGTAATGGGATCCTATCTCGCCTACATTCACAACATATGGGACAGCGTCCCTAGCACCTACATCCCGGGTGGCTCATTGGAACACACTCCTGAGAACTGTGGAACCAAAGGAAGCTCTGCCTCGAGAAACCACATCCAATTTGTAATGAGAAATAAAAGTGTGCGGAGAAGTCCAGGTTGCCGCAGCACAAATATCATCTATTGATAACTTGGAGTGAAAAGCTACGGAAGTAGCCATTGCCCTGGTAGAATGAGCCTTGACTGGAAAGGGAAGGTCTTTGTTAGCCTGTGAATAAATAAAATGATACAATCTTTAATCCATTTAGATATGGAGGTTTTGTTACTGGTTGACCCAATTTGTTCACTGCAAAGGAAACAAACAATTGATTTGATTTCCAGCTTGAGCGGTTCTATTCAAATAAAACGCAGTTGTCTATGTACGTCCAATTGATGCAAAGTATATTCTGTTATTAGAGAATTCTGGAAAAAGACAGGGAGTTCTATAGTTTGTTGAATACAGAAAGAGGAGGCCACTTTTGGTATAAATGCAGGGTTTAATTTCAATGAAACTCTATGCTTGTGAAAAATTAAATAGGGAGGATCAGAACAAAGAGCTTGAAGTTCTAAAACTCGCCTAGCGGACGTTATGGCTACTAAAAAGGCCGTTTTCCAAGACAGAAATTTTAAATCACAGGTAGCAGCTGGTTCGAAAGGACGGGCAGTTAGGGCAGCAAGAACCATATTCAAATCCCAAGGGGGAACAGGATGAGATAAAGGAGGCCTAAGGAGCCAAGCCCCTTTGAGGAAGGCCTTACAAAGTTTGTGAGACGTCAATGAAGGTTCAAAAGAAGCATGAAAATTAGAGATCGCCGTTAGCTGAACCTTAATGGTAGAAACTGAAGAGCCCGACTGAAAAAGGAGGCCAGAAAATTCAGAACCTCCGATACTGGTGCAGTGAGAGGATCTATACCCCGTTCTTGAGCCCAGAATGCAAACCTTTTCCATTTACTGGAATAAAGTTTGATGGTGGAAGGTTTATGAGAAGAAGACAGTATGTGGACCACGTCCGGCGAAAGAGCATTGTCTCGGACTAAGGATGGAAGTGGAGTAACCATGCTGCCAACTTCAGGGACCTGAGAGACGGATGAAGCCGTCCTGACTGATGAGTCAACAGGTCTGGCACCGGATCCAGAAACCATGGACCTTCTATCGCATGCCTCTGTAGGAAAGGAAACCAAACTTGACAAGGCCAATGCGGGGCAATCAAAATCATCTCGCTCTCCATGTAAATGGCCTTCTGTATCACCCTCGGTAGGAGGGGGAATGGAGGGAAGGCGTAGAGAAGACCGGGGGGCCAAATGTGAGTCAGAGTGTCCCTGGGAATCTGTCCCTGAGAAGGGAACAGTGTGAAGAACTCTCTGCATTTCGCATTGTGAGGGCTGGCAAACAGGTCGCAGCAAGGAAGACCCCATCTGTCGAAGATTTTCGCAGCTATACTCTGGTTGAGGGACCACTCGTGGGGTAAAAGAATGGTCCTGCTTAATCTGTCCGCAATCACATTGGACTTCCCGGTATGTGCTGCCATTAGAACGCTGGGTTAGTAGCTACCAGTGCCAAAGTCTCATGGCTTCTCTGCATAGTGGGTAAGACCTGGTTCCACCTTGCTTGTTTATGTACCACACCACCGACATGTTGTCGGATAGGATAGTAATCGGGCCCTGTGGGAGAGAGTGATGGAGAGCTTGGAGTACCAATAGTACCGCCTCATCTCCAGGACATTGATATGCAAATGCGTTTCCTGGATCTGCCATGTGCCTTGGACCGACCTGTCCAGGTAATGACCCCCACCCTACCTGGGAGGCGTCCGAGTCACAGTGGCAACGGACGTTGAGGTATAAAGGGTCGCCTGGTCGAGATTTGATTGGAGAAGCCACCAATGCAGATCTCGACGGCAACTTTCCGTGATCATGATTAAGTGGTTCAAGGGAAGTTCCTGATAAGACCATTGAACCGACAGTAGCCATTGTAAAATTCGCATGTGAAGTCTGGCCAAGGGAACTAAAAGTATGGTTGACGCCATCGAGCCCAACAGTTGTAGGATCCGATGGGCCGGGGCTCTTAGTAGGGGAAGACAGGATTTGACTTGATCTTGTAGGACCTGAATTCTTGCTGCCGGTAAGAAGGCGCCAGATTCTTTTGTGTCTAAGTCTGCCTATGAAAGTAATACGCTGAGATGGCCGTAGTACAGATTTTTGCAAATTGAACGTGATCCCCAAGAAACGCCCAAGGTGAACGTGGCTCGAGCGCTTGGAGTAGTAGATGCTCGGAGGTGGCAGTAAGGAGCCAGTCGTCTAGATAAGGAAACACCTGGAATCCCAGACTTCTCATGTGAGCAGTTACCACTGCCAGACACTTGGTGAACACCCTGGGGCTGTGGTGAGACCAAAGGGCAGTGCTCGAATTGAAATGACTGACTCGAGGCGAAGCGTAAATGTCTCCTGGACTCTTGAGCTATGGGAATGTGATAGTAAGCGCCCTGGAGATCTATGGAGCACATCCATGCATCTTTTCCAGCAAAGGAAGAATAGATTGAAGAGTGACCATTCGAATTTGGACTTCTTCAAACGATTCAATGAACTGAGGTCCAAAATGGGCCTGAAGTCCCCTGTCTTTTGGTACCAAAAATAATCTTGAGTAAGTTCCTGATCCGATCTGGTCGATGGGGACAGGCTGGATGGCTCTTTTTTCAGCAGCTTTGAAACCTCTAATGCTGCCTGATCCCGCTGACTGGGTGGTACGTCCGGGATTTCCTTAAAGAAAGGGGGTTTGTTGAAGGGGATGATATAACCTCCGGTAATAATGCTAAGCACCCACTGATCACTTGTTATGGATTCCCAAGCTTGTGGGTGCGCAAGAAACGACTCCCCGACTGGCTCCGGAGTTGCACAGTCGGGCAACAACTCAGGGACGCTGGTTGTATGAAGAACCACGAAAGGAATCGCGGTCTCCAGAGTTACGGGGCCTCTGCCACCTCTGGGGCGGCGTCTTCCCAAATCCCCCTGCCTCTGGAGGAATCACTGGGTGGAGTAGGGAAAGACTTCTGAGATTTTCTAAACCACATTTTCCCTCCTCTCCAGCCTTGGGGTAAGGCCTAGAAGGAACGGAAAATCGGCCCCAACGGCAGTCAAAGTCTTGCCCTCCTGCTCGCACCGAGTTAGTGTGTCCTTCACCTTGGGTCCAAACAAAGATGACCCATCAAAGGCCGTGAAGGAAGACTTGAAGGCCTCCGAATCGAACACAAGCATAACTAAGCTTGCCTCCTGAGGGCAACGCCTGTTCCAGCTTCGCCTTCGCGCATATGAAATGAGCCTCATGGACGAGTTAACAATAGAAAGGAGGGTAGTCATCTGTGCGCCAACAGTCGGGGCCAGCGCCTCAGGTAGGTTACCAACAAGAGAGTCATTTAGCTCTTTGAGAAGATCCCTTTGGAGCCTCAGAAATGACATAAGTAGTTCAGCGACCCGTAAGGTAAAGGCCGCTGAGGACAGGGTACGCTTCCCATCTATCCATACTCCTAGAATCCTTATTAGGAGGATGAACAGACGTCAAGCCTCTCCCACGTCCTGCTGTGTGGCAGAAGCCACCACGAAAGCATCTACAGCCACACCCTTTGTGAGAAATTCCTTCTGGGGGCTGACAAAATTTATTGGGCCTGAGGCACCGGTTCCACAGAATCAGGGTGTTCCCACCCCTTCGAGAAACCAAATCAAGGAGTTCATCAAGGGGAGACACCCAGGAGGCGGAAGGCTGGGCCCCAAAGGCCTTGAGGAAGACTGACTCCTCAGCTGAAGGGGTTTTGGCTTGCCAGTCACCTCTCTGTCTCAGAATCTCCAAGATATCTGAGAAGGAGATATCATCCAAGATGATTTGGGGACCCTTCTGCCATCGAGGTCAGTATCCGATGTAACAGACTCATCTTGGGAGTCTACGTGCTTCTACACAATTTCTTCCGTGGGGGTTCGTCCAAAGCAGTTTCGGACGGACCACCGGAAGAAGGGAACCCCGATGGGGGTATCCTCAGGCCCTGGGGCCCCGCTGCCAGGGAGCTGCAACACAACAGAGGCACCAGTCACCAAATCTAGGGACGGCGAGGTTGAATCTTGTTGAACCGGCAAAGGCATAGCAGCTCCCTCATGGCCTCAAAGGCCGGACCTCCAGAATCCAAGGAGGTCACTGGTCTAGAGGCCACGATGGCACTGGGAATTCCAGCAGCCGATGCTCCGAGAGGAAGACTAGGCAATCAAGCACCCAATCCCAAAGTGTTCCCCGGCCCGGCTGAGGAGGTCGAGTACCAAACCCTGAACCGAGGACAGGGTAGGAAGCACAGTCGGAACCGAGAGACCTCGAAGGGTCTCTGCTCCGACCGTATGGCTCCGCTTTGCTCCACCACCACCGACTCCAACGGCTCCGAGGAGGTTGGAGGAGGAATCGAATGTGTTGGAGGGGGGATCGGCTCTGAAGCTAACTGTGCTGGAGCCGAGACCAATTTAGTAAACACTGGAGATTGGAATAGCCTCTGTAAAACCCTATCCAGGTCCGAATCTGAAAGTCTCGATGATTTAGAGGAGGTAGACAATCGAGAAGATTTTCCTCTCGGCCCGAGAGAAGGGGACCGGCTCAAACGGCTCCAATGCTATCGGCGCGACTCCACCACAGCATGGACCACCATCGGCACCGGGAGCCTTCGAGCCGAGGGGAAGAGTCTGAGCTGCACACTTCCACCGGCTCAAGCCATTGGAACCGATGGAGGTGATTCACCTCTCGATACTCCAACTTGCGGCTCCGAAGACAATGGAGCCGAGGTAGGAGGTACCGAGGCAGACCCGCCGACCCTCGGCCCCGAAGTCAGTGGAGCCGAGGAGGAAGAGGTCAATTTTGTCTTTTTAGAAGTCGGTTCCGACGGACTTGTCGGAGCCGACGATCTTTTCTTTTTGGAAGCAACAGGTAGATCTAAGGCTTCCTCAAAAGAAGGTTTGATAAGTCCTTTCAATATTAATTTGTTCTTGCGTTCTTGAAGAACTCTAGAGGAGAACGCATGACAGACGCTACAAGTCTCTTGCAGATGTTTCAGCCCCAAACAATAAACACATACTGAATGACTGTCTGTAATGGACATCTTATATTTGCACCGAGTGCATTTTTTAAAACCTGACTTTTGTTCCTTAGACATGACACAGGCCACAACAAGTGCAAACTCTATGGAAATCTTGCTCTACCACAACAAGTATAGCACTATACACAAATTGCGCCAATTGAAAAGCGCGAGACACACTGGCGCGAGTACTAGTGACAGTTTACCTCACAACAATAAGAAACAAGTTAAACGGCCCAAAGCCCTCTAATTTAAACGTGCTTTGCCCGAAAAACAACTAACGAAAAGTTAATAAAACCTAATAACACTCAAAGGTAGGGCAAAGGCCCTCTAACTTGAACGGGCTTTACCCAACTGAACAAGTTAAATTTTTTGGAGACAAGCACTCAACAAAAAAACAACAAGAAATAGTAAGAATAGTAAGAAATAGCTGTTAAAACAGCTGTTTGGTTAATACAGACAAAAATTCCCTAAGTCAAGGACCAATAAGGTAAAAAGAACCACTTAGCTCCAGCCAAGTCGAGACCACGTCCAGCTTGTTAAGCGGCAAACGAGATCTGGGAAGCAGGTGTAGTGCATCCTGGGATAGGGAGTAGCCCAGCCAATGAGAGATTTCGTGCTAGTGTATTAGTTGCCGAGTCGGAGCCGATGGATCGGCTCCGAACCCATATGTTGTGAATGTAGGCGAGATAGGATCCCATTACATCAAATGTTACACAACAACCCACAGGTAGATGTAATCAAAAGCACATTTTACAATCGTCCCTATGCATTAAGTGACATGTTATACATTTATTACAAATATTTAATCATACATTGTTAAGCATAAAAAGCTTTTCACAACATAAACCACAAAAGATGCATGAACATTTAATTTATTACAATTTTTCACTTTTCTTCTTTAAAAGGGGCTTAATAGAAATATGGTCGTTTAGCCCTGGCGGTTGGGATGCATTCAGTTTCAACTGCCAAAAGGTTTCTCTGCAGCCTGACCAATTCTCCCAATCTCCCCCCCCCCCCGGGGTCCACACATACCTGTTCCAAAATCCCAAACAGAAACCCTACGTGACTAGGTTCCCTAGGCAGGTGCCTATATAATGCACTATTCACATTTTTTCTTTTTTGAATGCCCTTTCAGACTTTCCAACATAGAATCCTGGGCAGTCCTTACATAAGGCTAAATATACTAGTCCCCTAGTCATACGATTACCATTTCTGAATTGTATTCTACTTTTTGCGTAATTATCCAAAGTGACATTTGCCACCCCTATGATATACTTAACAATAACCACATCTACCACATCTTCTGGTACCTTGGTCCACTTTCTGGTCACTACTCCTTTCAAAAAGATTCTTTAAGTTAGCCCCTGTCTTGTAAACAAAATTGGGGCTCTCTCCTACCTTACACACAATGTCGTGGTTAAATCTTAACATTTTCCAGTTGTTCTCAATAACATATTTAATGTCCCTAGAGCCTCCACTGTGTTGCAAAACCAACGCCCTCTTAAAATTCTGTTCTCTACTAGTCCCATCAACTGTTACTGTCCTCGAGTTGTCACCTAGCGAGGGCAAAAATTTTACACCCCATCCTTCCAAAATCTCACTTGTAACCTCCTTGACTAAATTATCTGGGTATCCCCTGGAGATAAATAATTCCGAGATGTACTTAATCTCAAAAATTAAGTCACTCCTCTCAGATGTCATTCTGGCTGCTCTGACCATCTGACCCTTAACAAGGGGTTGATTATTCAGTTGTGAGGCTAGACAAAATCAATGGAAATTTGAAATCTAGGATCCATAGGAAAAGCACCTTTAGCAACACCTATCTCCCATATAATAGTGACCACTTGTGGAAACAGAAAAAAAGTACTGTTAAGGCTTGCTGAATGAGAGATGTGAACAGATTGGAATTGTCATCTTCAGGCCTGCAGAAATTACCTTTGTTGCTGAATTTGTGCAAGCAATGCAGCCCCTGGCAATGGCTTTGACCATCCTGGAGTCAGAGCTGAAAAGCTTCATGGGAATCCTGATCCCCACCATTACGTGCCTGAAAAACAAGTTGTCCGAAGTCAGGCAGTCTGTGAAGCTTGTTGTGCCACTAACTGATGCTCTTCTTAAAGGCATTGAGGCTCGGTTCGATCACCTTCTGGAGCTTGAAGAGCTCATTCTGGCTAGCACAATGCATCTGCAGTTCTGTTTGTGATGGATGGACACTGAAAAACAAACTCAGATGCAAGGCTCTGCTCCTTGATGCCATGCAGAAACTGGATGAACCTGCACATGGGTCATCTGAAGCTTCTGCATTAACTGCCAAAGACAACTTCTTCAGCTTCAAAGAGTCGACGCCAGCCAATGTCAGCATATCTTCTCATATGGACATGTATCTGGCTGACCATTCCAGAGAAATATCTTCTCTCAACAGTTACTGTATAGTCAAGAAGATATTTCTGACCACTAATACAGCTCTGCCATCTAGCGCATTTGTTGAACACCTATTCAGTCTTGGTGGACAAGTGCTGACTGCAAGAAGAAATAGACTCACCAACAAACAGTTTGAAAAGTTGCTCCTTCTTCGAGCCAACAGAAATGTTTAGTCATTGTGAATAGTTATATAAAGTGATATTTTGGTTGATGTTGTGTTAACAGACTTGTTAGACTTATATGTCATTTTCTGTAAGCATTTTTGCATCCTCAGCATTTGTTTTAGCAGATTAGCCTAATGTACATTGTTGAAAATTTGATGGGTTGTAGCTTGTTATGGGTCTTGTGTTGCTGGCTGTGTGTACTTTGGTTTGAGTATTACATTGTGACTCTCTGACTATAAAGACTAGTCTTTGGGACTTTGTAAACTGTAAAATGCTAGTCATCATTATTGTAACACTGTGTATACAACTTTAATACACTTGTATTCATGTGCACCAAGCATGTATTCCTCACACACAAGTACTATGTGAGTAAATCTGAACATGTGAATTGATAAACTATACTTATGTAAAAGTAACTCAACAGTAACTATTTACTTTAGATAGTAACTAGTAATAGCAATAAATTACTTTTTTAGAAAAGTAATAAGTAATAGTTACATATTACTTTCACTTAAAAGTAACTAGTAATAGTAACGTATTAATTTTATAAGTAACTAGCACAACACTGGCCATGTTTGACAAACGTGGAATTGAACTAATTCAGTTTATCATTAAGTTAAATGACAAAAGTATAAGTAAACATTTGGACAACGCTAATGAGTTAAACAATACTGTACTTCATGATGGTAACTTAGAACTGTATAGTGGAAATATGATAATATGTTCGATAGGGTAGAAAATCAGGTGAGTACTAATATGAAAAGAAAAAACAAGAAATTGGAAAGGGACGAAGAAGAATACAACAATAATTTAGCATACCCACTTCCCCAAGTCTTATTTGTCCACCCCTAGGCAACAACATGTATTTGAAGACAGGCAGAGTGCTACTGGAGCAGCAGGAGGCTTTAATTACTGGAACCAGAGAGGTAACAGGAAAGGTTTTGCAAGGAATAATCATGAAGATGATGAGGTATTTGATGGGGAACACACAGAAATGAGAAGGTCAGAAAGAATTTCTAACAGAAATAAGAATAAACAGAATTGTTTTTTAGTTCAACCCAACCTGGGGACAAATACGAGAACCAGGGGGAACAAAGGTTATTGGGGCAAGAACCAGAAAATTAACTAACAGTTAACAATGTAGAGATGGACAGTATTATTACTGCCTTTGGGGGAAAATGATAAAGGTTTTAATATTTTTAATTATACTGACATTCCCCTAACACAGGCACACTTTACACTTTTTAAAAAAGGTTTAAAGTTTGTACCAGCTAAAAAAAATCAGACTTAGCGGACACTAACTGAATTTAAACGTTTCACAAGAAAATTAAATCTCAAAATGTTTTTTAAAGATAGCAATAACCCACTAAACTTGACAAAAACAATATGAAGAAGAAAAGTATATTTAATCCACCTATGCACCCTCTTATAGGGAACTATGAGAAGTGTTATATGCAAGATATGTATCAATATTATGAAACATTTTAAAATAAAATGTATAACCTTAGTAAGGAAGAAATGGAACTGCTAAAAGAACTAAGAATGACACAGTGCGAATAATGAAGCCTAACAAATGGAGTGGGATATTGATGGTAAACAGTGAAGAATATGATTATGACAAGCTATCAACCCTATATAACACAGAAAAATTAACATAGCACAAAGGAAAGTACAATTATTTCTAGAAAATTCTTTATACCAGGGGGCTATTAATGAAGCAACACATGAATTTTTGGTTAACTCATCCTGTCATCCCTACAGTATTTGGAATTCCCAAAATTCATAAGAATATCGACGACAAGCCCGCTTACAGACTAATAGTCTCAGCTAAGAATAGCATGACATATCCCTTGGCCATACTTGTGGATAGGTTGATACAAAACACAATAAAACCTATGGAGTATATTTTAAAAGACTCCTGGGATTTTTTGAGAAAAATAAAGAAGTATTACTCAGATGAAACAAGGACTGAAACTGTTCCAAGATGCAGTGCTGGAAATTACTAGTTTAAATGGTGCACTACTTAACTGTGATGGATGTTATGGAACTTGTTTTAAAGAACAGCTGCATGTGTTTTGGGAACACATTTTTCAGACAAGTTAAGGGGTGTCCATGGGGGCAAACTGTGCCCCAACCTATGCAAACCTAGTAATGTATGCATGGGAGAAACAGCATGTATTCACTTTGGGCTATGATCAGTACTGGTTTGTTTGAGATTTTTGGATGATATTTTTCTTCTGTGGAAAACAACTGGTGAAATAAGGGATGAATTTGTAAAAACAATGAACAACAATAATTCTATTCTGATGTTTACCTGCGACCATACAGATGACTGTGCAAACTATCTAGCTATAACTATATTTAAAAACAAGGTAGAAAAAGTTTGGTTCCAAACTATACAGAAAACTAACATTTTCTTATAGTTACCTGGACTACAGAAGTCAGCACCCTTTCTACACTAAAAAGAACATAGTGAAAGGGCAGATTGTACATGCAGCAAGAATGTGTTCAGATATTTCCTTATTCAAAATAGAGTTAGGAAATCTGATTACTATGTTCAAAGAAAGGGGATATCCAGAGAGCTTGTTATCTGATGTAGGAAAAAATATTTTGTATGAATGGGGTAACAAGTACACCTCCTTGCTGGGTACTAATGAAGAAATTATGGTTAAAACTACTCTGGTTGATAATTAATTTCCAAATTCTATGGTTTTACAACACAGTGGGGATTCCACTACCTTGAGAGATATTATAACAAAAAATTGGGTAACGTTTAGAAGCAGTGCTGTGACACTTGACATTTTAAGTCCAAATCCTACTTTTGTATACAAAACAGGGCGGAATTTGAAAAACTATTTTGAACATCCCACAGATGTGAACAGTAAAGTGATTAATGGAACTAAAACATGTGGGAGATGTAATTATTGTAGTTACATCTTACAAAACACAACAGGTAGGTAACCCAAAACAGCATATTAGTCTGAACACAGGAAATTGTGGCAATTCTGGTCTTGTATACATTGCAACATGCTCCAAGTATAATGAGTTTTATATTTGGAAAACTGTTAGGAGTTCACATAAACGTATATACGAGCACTTGCATGCCATTAAAAACAAAGATGAGAACAATGTTTTATATAAGCATACTAAATACTGTGGCTATGATTCAAAATTCCCATTTGGCATTTTTGGAAAAAGTTAATAGAGATGACAAGGGAGGCTTTTGGGAGAACAGGGTAGAGGAATGTGAACTTAAATGGCAACTAAGGCTGAATGCAGCAACTTTGTCTGATATAAATGAACACATATCTATTTTGCCTGTTTTAAAGAAAAGAGGAATGATTTTATGATGTATTTAGTATAATGTTACTGTTTCTTTAAGGGAACATTCAGTGAGCAAGTCACATGATGGTTTTAAATTTATTTAAATTATGTTTTTATTATGTAAAATGGTTCCTTATTGGGAATTATCCACCTCACTGGCTTGTTACTTTGGTATGTTATTTTTTCCCTTTGGGTACACACTGCTGTTTGGTTCTAGACTTTAAAGTTTCCCTGCAGAATGGTCTGTTGGGGATGCTGGGTGAGCAGACTGGATTGACTGGGGAGATGATTTTTTTGAGCTATGATACAAAATCGGAATTGCCTAGACATAGTAAAAGCCTTGTTGAGTCTAATTATGGTAGCTGCCAAAAAAGCAATTACTAGAAAATGGAAATAAAAGTCTAAACCAACTTTACTAGAAGTAGTGAATATAGTAACAGAGATAAAACAACCGGAACTGGGATCTTTAAAAAAGGGAAGGAGCGAACTACATAGGAAAGAAATGGGAATTCTGGGAACAAAATATGCAGAGAAGGAGCGAGGTTTAAGAGAAGGCAGGATTTGAATGAACTATATTATGCTTAACTGACAATGACTGGCTACATAATGTTTACAGCTACAGTTGTTTCAATGGTGTCTGTGATGCATAATGTTTGCAACTAAAGTGGTGTCAATGTTGTTTGTTTTTCATTTATATAAATATAAGATTGCCTGTGTCATACATGATAGTTTAATAAAGATACCTTTTTGTTTAAAAAAAAAACCTTCCTGAAGGAAGGCTAAGTCATTTGGGGATTCAATGACTGCTCCTAGCTTGAAGTCATCTACAAACTTAGTCAGCACAGAGCCCTTTGATATTGGCTTTTACTTCAGAAAAACAGATGCCACACAGGAGAGGTCCTATCACAGAATCCTGGGAGACTCACTGGTGATTGGTCTCTTTCTTCCCCTACTTTTATTATTTGTGTCCTATCTGTGAGTCAGCTGGCAAACTAGTGGCTGGCATAGAGGTCTATTCCCAGTTTATTTAAGCTTTTCTACTATGCCTGAGTGGGGGATTGTATCAGACGCTTTGGCCAGGTCAAGGTATGTGGTGTGTATCAATCTACTTTCATCTATTAATTTGGTGACACTTTAAAAAAAAAACGCTAGGTCGCAAAATCATGACCTGCTCCTGACAAATCCAAACTGAGACGGGTTTAGTGTTTGGAGGCTCCCTATGTCCTTACTGATTAATTCCATGATAAATATTTCCACGGCTTTGCATATGAGGCTGATCAGATTTATGGGTCTGTAAATGCTTGGGTCTGTGAAAAGTCCTCCCTTAAGCAAGGAAGAAAATGAAAAAATGGTTATTAAACAATTTTAAAAAAATGATGTTTCTATCATTACCAGATTAAACAGTGAGTGGACTGACTCATTCAAACATCTACTACGTGAGTTAGATTCTTAACTATCTTATCAAAGACATAACAGTATGAGTAAAGTATAAAGACAATGAGTTTCTTGAAGACATTTTGTCATCTGAAGTTAGAAAACACCAATATACTACTTCATTTTAAGATATCAGGCTATTTGTTATAGCACGTCTGGTAAATTAACTACAGAATGAGCAGGGAAATTATATCATGCTTAGAACCATAGCTCTTGCATCGTAAGGAAATTACCAAAGTGACTTATACAGATCTATTGAAATTTTTCTTTTTATCCAACCTGAGTCTCTATTTTTAGACTGGTCAGATTATCAGTTGCAGAAAAAAGATGACTGCAAACGATACTAAACTCTTACTCAATGAATATCTACTGGAGAGGCCAGTGGCTTAAAAAGGATTCAGATGCACATATGCTTTAGGACTGTTTACTAGCACCAAATCTCAGCTGCTTCAAGTAACTAGCTGTGGAAAAAAAAAATATATATATATATATATATATATATATATATATATATATATGTACACACACACACACACACACACACACACACACACACACATATATATATATATATATAGATATTATCAAATAATATAACTATTTTACTTTCAAAAAGAACTTTATAATACATGTATAAAACATTGCAAAAAATAAGTATAAAACACCAATGTGAACATTTTAAGGAAAAGTTGTATTTGTATAATATATAATACTTTCAATGATTTTAAGTATAAATAAAGGAAATAACTATATGTATCTGTTAAGCCTTTTGTAGCAGCAGGGATGTTATAAGATTTAGAAAAATAGTAAAAATTAAATGAATGCATTTTTGAAGACCCTGAAGTCACAAATTTTATCAGGGATTATCCTGATGGTCTACTACATGATCTAGAAGACTATCATTAAAACCAGAGATAAGATGGCCTCTATTATGTGTAAGATGCAGCTTAATTAACAAGGCCTCCTATTTTTACAAAAATCATAGGATATCTCTAGAAAATTCATATTTACTACTCCAAGCCTTGGATAAAGTTTCAATTAACAGATTCTTAAGTAAATGGCAAAGGAAGAGTTTAGGCATACAGAAACATTTAAATATCAATATGAATTGTCATTTGTCATAGTTGGAAGATGTGTACCTGGCCAAAGAGTCACAGCAGCCTTCCTCTCCCTCAGATTACCTTGTAAAACTGATTAAGTCTGATACTTCCAGATCTGTTATTTCTAATACATGCAGACATGCCATTCATTTTAATACTTCAGATATTTTAGAGATTATAGCTGCTTTTCATCTGTTTGTTCTGAATATTCACTCCTGAAGAGGTTTTCGTTTCAAAAAGTTTTCAGCCTTACTTCCTTTTCGACCTCTCCCTGAAGACTGTATAAAAGCTTTGGAAGGCAGTAAAGCTAAGGAAAAAGTCTAACTCTCCATTAACCAGTTGTCACTGTACAATTATGATAGTCTAAGAGGTTTTCCTGTTTTTCTATAAACTGTTTTTTTATCAAAAATACCCAAAGTTTTTCTGAGATTATATTTCCATATCCAATCTTTGGGTATAAATAATTTATGTCTACATCAATCAAGAACTGTCTTAATCCTTTTTTTCAAATGCCTTTGTTGAATTATCACTTGTGACATAGGCAAATTTCCATTCATATAAAAGTAATCACACTATAATTAACATAACAGACATTTTACTTCACATGTATTGCTATATGTCATTTAACATAAGCGACATTACATAAATTATTCAATTCCTGCCTTTTTTTAAACAAGAAACATCTTTATCAAACCATCACTTACTACACAAGCAATCACACATTTATATAAATGAAAACAAACCACACCGACACAATCCTAGTTGCAAGCATTTTACATCACAAACCATAATGACACACTCAAAAGCACAAAAACACACAAATCCTCTTCCAACGAACGAAACAACTGGTGTAAAATATATTGAAACCAGAAATAGAGCAAACACCAGCTATACCACAGCTAGGAACTTTATTAGAAATGAATAAAAGGCAGGTGAGCACTTTCAGTGATATACCCCTTCATCAGACAACTTACCAAAAAATGCATCATTCCTTATATACTGCTCACAGAACACGATACATATCAATCAATTCTTAAAGACGTAGTGTTAACAAAAAATAGTTAAACAATCTAGGACTAAACCTTCATGCTATATAATTAATATTAATAAATATATTATAAATAATCAAACTGAGACAATATGTGCTATTAATTTGATAGATAGTATAAATAAAATAATTCAATAAATCCAATAAATTGTATAGTTAATACACAATCTATTAAAAGATTCTTACTGTGCTTTCAATGTGTGTGTATATATATATATATATATATATATATATATATATATATATATATAAATAAAAATAAGTCACATAGTCAAAAATCTGTACCATAAAACATCTAAAATCTAAACATAACAATTAAAAATAAAAACATGTTAATGTTTAAGTGGACAGGCTTTTACAAAAGGTTTCAGTGACACCATACTATTCAAGCCTGGAGGTCTTTCTGCATTGAATAACATAATCCACTTTTATTCTGCAGCCTCCATATCATTGGATAAAAGTTTCCCCCTCTCAGTTTCACTGGCAGGATCTGTAGAACTTGGAACTTAAAAATATGATCTTGTCCTTCATTCTTATTGTGTACTGCAATTGCACTACTTTCTTTGTGATTCCTAATGTCCCTATAGTGTTCTAATATTCTTTCAACCGCCTATTGGTCTTGCCAATATAAAAACTAAAACATGAAATGCAATAAGCAAAATAGACTACATTAGATGTTGTGTAGTCAGAATATAGACTGCTATTAAAACTGAAACCCTTAAAAGGATGTACAAAACTTCTTCCACTATGAATATGTTTACAAGCTGCACAATCTGCACATATAAGTGCCAAGTCTATCAGAGCTATTCAGAGTAACAAATGCATCATTCTTGGGACATAGATAACTCTTCAGTGTTCTATTATTCCTGAATATAATGACACACTCCCAGTTGCAAACATTCTACATCACTTATAATCTACACAATTTTTTTCAGTCAAACACTACATGCTCATTTAAGTCCTGCTGCCATTTAAACCTCATTCCTCCCTTGTATGTATTGTTCCTACAATTCCCATTTTCCTATGTAGTTTGCTTCCTACCCTTTTCTAAAGATGTCAATTCCAGTTTTATCTCTGTTACTATATTCATTACTTCTAGTATAGTTGGTTTGGATTTTGATTTCCATTTTCTAGTAATTGTTTTCTTAGCAGCCACCATTATTAGACACAGCAAGGCCTTATCATGCCTAGGCCATTCCGATTCTGTATCATAGCTCAGAACAATCATCTCCCTGGTCAGACTAATCTGCCCACCCAGCATCTCCGACAGTGCATCCTGCAGGGAATCCTTAAAGTCTACCAATTCACCACACTCCCAGAAAATATGTTCCCAATTATCTCTTTCTTCCCCGTCATACCTCCAACATTTGCTGTCTGCCTGAGGAAAAATTCTCTGGGGACTACTTGGGATATAAAAATATCTATGTAAACATTTCCAGGCAAAAATCCTAAATCTTCTAGATTCTGTTGCATATTTGGGAGACATACATATATCCTCCCATTGTTTTTTTGTGAATTGCTTATCCAATCTCTCTTCCCAATCCTTTCTACCTGCTTCTGATTGATGCTTATAGCGATCATGCAGTATTTTACATGCTCTACTAATTATTCCTTTTTTAATGGCAACTTCTGTTCTAGATTCTACTAAGAACTCTACCAGTGCTGGCCTTTCATTTAGCAGACCCCTCTTTCTTTCTCTTTGCCTATACTCTAATATCATCCCTGAGAGGGAAGGCAAATTCTAACCTGCAGTCCAGATAAATTCTTGGTATCTTCCCATTCTATCATCTTTCCTTCTCTAGGTATTTGCTCCAAATTCCCTGATTCCTTTGCCAGTTTTCTCCAATAAATTCTAGCCCCCTCTTGCCTATTGTCTATATCCCCAACTGCAGTCATCCCTATCGGCAGAATCTCCTTTCTCCAATCTCATGTTGGCTTTGTTTTTAGAATACGTTCCGTTACTTTATGAATATAATATTCTGTATGATTACTGTTATTCTCCTTAAAGGCCTGCATCCAAAACCCCAGCCTCTCCTTGTTGCTTGAGCTTCCCCATTTCATCATCATCACTTTCCACTTTGAAATATAGTTTCCTGCTTGTGCTATGTATAGGAATCTTAACTGTGTAGCTCTGAGATACCCCTTTAAACTGGGTAAACCAAATCAGCCCTGTTCTACTGGATGAATGAGCTTATTCCACTTGACTCGATGTCTTCCCCTCCCAGAAAAAGTCCTTCAGCTCTTTATTAAATGCTATCCACAACTTCTCCTCTGGTAGATAAAAATATGCCTGACCTTTGTATTAGACGAAGGAACTAAAACATTTTAACTGCTTGTATCTTATTATCCATATCCATATAACAAAACTTCCACTTTCTCAGTTTTTATATTATCCTTTGTTTAGCCCCTTCCCACATATCCTCACCTGCCACATTAGAATTATTTTAATCCAGACTCTTAAATACTTCATTTTAACATGTCCCCATAAATATGGATACTCCTGAACTGATTTGTGTGTGGGTGCATAATTCAAAGCTACTGCCTTTGTTTTAGCTTCATTAATTTTGTATCCTGAAAAGATCTGAAACTGTCTCAAAATGTTCGATAACACTGTAATGTCTCTTTCTGGTTTTTGTCAGGTATAAAATAATATCATCTGCATATAAAACCAGCTTTTCTTGACTACCATACCAATTACATCCTTGAATTTCAGAGTCACTTATTTTTTTTGCCAATGGTACTAAATATAAAGCAAATAATAAAGGTGAAAGAGGACACCCCTATCTGGTTCCTCTTTCAAGCAGAAATTATCAGAGAGGACCCCATCCACTTTAATTTTCATCTCCGATCCCTCATATATAATCCTAATCAACCTTATAATTTTTTCAGGAAATGCATATGCTTCCATTGCCCTGCTCATAAAGTTCCAGCTTACTCTGTCAAATGCTTTCTCTGCATCAAGACCTAACAACAACAATGGTGTTTTCTTATATTCTGCTTCCCTCTGGATCATAAATGTTCTTTTAATGTTGTCAAATGTTTGCCTCCCCTCCACAAAACCAGACTGTTTGGGCATTAATTTTGCCATTCTTTTAACCATTATAGACATGAACACTTTATAATCATAGTTTAGTATTGAAATGGGCCTGTATGAAGTTGGATCCGATGGATCTTTATCCTCTTTAGGTATTACGGCTACCATTGCTTTCTTCTAGGATGTTGGTACTTCTCCTTCGCTTAAAATACTACTACAATCTTCCAGATATTTATCATTTTTTCCTCCTAGTTTCCAAACTTTCACAGGAATACCATCTACTCTTGGGGACTTTCCTCTGAGATTGGTTATGCATCACAATTTCTATCTCATCTCCTCCTATCCTGTTAATAAGTGAACCTCATCTACCTCTAACCTTGGCATATTTAACTCTTCCATAAGCATTTCCATTTGTATCTTTTCTTGATTTTCATATTTCTCTGCTTTATAGACTCTCATAGAATTTCCAAAATACTTCTAATACCTCTACAGTATCTCCTGTTACCTTCCTTGTTTTAGGCTACCTAAGTTTGGTGAAAGCACGTTCTACTTTCTGCTGCCTGAGTCGTTGTGCTCTAGTGTTATATTCGCTCTAGTGGTATTATCAAAAAAACAGTTGCATAACAGCAACCTTTCTAAACTCGTGCATTTTATTGAGGTAATCCCTTATTTTCTGTCAGGCATTCTGCAATTGATCCTCTTCTTATTTTGTGAAGAGGTCCTCTGTTCTGCAATACTTTAACATGTCAGTCCCTCTGAATAATTCTTGTTACTTCTTAACCATAGCTCCCTTTGTTTTATTTCAACCCTATTTTAAACTCCACCTTAATTTTATCCCACTCCCTAGCTATATTTTCGGAAGTAATTTCTATCCTCTCTAACAGCTCCTCAATAATCTCCACTACCCATTCCTTAAATTCCTCTCTTGTCAACAGATAGATGGGTACGCACCAATGTCTCATTTTTATTTCATTATCCTGTGCTTTTATTTTAGCTATTACTGGCACATAATCTGAAATAGTTATTGGGTGAGTATCAAAACATTCAATTAAATGCACATGTTCCTGTGAAATGTAAATTCTGTCTAGCCTAGCCCAGATTTTATTTCTTGGGGAATAATATGTAAATTTCCCTCCACACTCCTATGACTGAATTCACATCTTCCATACCAAATATTTTCACAAATTTTTTTCAAAAATCTACCCTCTTTTGTTATATTTTCCCTTCTGGGCCTCCCCAGACACATATTCACTGCTGCAAATCAAATTCCAGTTGCCACCTATAAGTAATATTCCTTGCTGAAAACTGATTATTTCTCCCAGAATTTTTTTAAGCTCCATTACAGCAGTTTTAGGTGGAATGTAAATTGATGCCAGCATAATCCTCCTCCCTTGCCAGCTGCAACTTACACTACACATCTATTATCTTTTTTATCTTCTTCTATCACTACTGGAGCTCCTCTTGCAATTAATATAAGTACTTCTCTTTTCCTGTGTCTTGGGTGTTCCCCTGAATAACCATCATGAAAACCTTTCTTTATCAAATTCACATGTTCAGTTCTTTCTAAGTGTGTCTCCTGTAACATAATTCTTTGCACTCTACATTTTTTTAATACAGTTCACTATTCTTTCATTTTTCTACTTATCTGTGAGACCATTTACATTTAAAGACATTACAGAAAACATCACTATATTAAAAAGTTGTTATTCCCACCTTTTATGTACAACACCTTTTTTTTGTTACATGCATACAGTTTGACAAGTTGAACCTTTATGCAGTTGTTTCTTGTCATATCCATTTCAGCCTATGTCACATCTTATAAAACTTTGTTTTACTGAAATAAAGCCCTAAAAAATACAAACACACCTTAAATACCCCCTAAAACCTATTAACTTAACACTAACACACACAATTATGTACACCTTCAAATATTGAAGTTTTACCCTCCTAATAGGAACAAAGGTCCCAAACTGACAGCCATAGACTTTAGTTAACCTAAAAGAAAGGTTATCCATGTTAAGACAGGGTCTATATTTGATAAATGAAAGTTTATCTAACTGAACGCTCACATGAGCGAAAATCCTGGAACTCTAAACTGCAACTGTGAGATCGCGATACAGTGAAGATGGGAATATTTGGACTTTCCTCACTGTAGTGCAATCTTGGAGTTGGAATATATATTTAGTGGGGGGTATGGAGGGCACAGCCCCCCACAATTGCAGTTTCGAGTTCCACGATTTTCGCTCATGTGAGCGTTCAGTTAGATAAACTTTTGTTTATCTAATACAGACCTCTAAGACGTATGGTGCAGCCTGTGCTTCTACAAAGTGCTGATTGGTTTTGTCTTATCTATATAGCTCTCCTGAGTGTGGAAAACTCCTGAATCCTTTCATATAACTTCCTTGGGAAAACTCCTGAATGCTTTCAGAGAACATTATCTCCTAGCCAATTTATCTTTTCTTTTTTTTTTTTCCTCAACCAGTCACTCTCCACTAGACTGTAGCCAGTTTCTCTTTATCAGACTATCTGCATGAAGACATGAGGACCAGGTGGCCAGTTTCTCTTTATCAGATTATTTCTGTGGAAACATGAAGACCAGCTTCAGAACTGTTACTGAGCATACATATATTTGCCAGAAATAAAGCCTCATAATATTCAACATTTTGATTTACTTGCTCTCTCTTAAAACTTGTTACATGCAATGAGAAAAAACACATTAATTTTTCTTTTATCATGCTTTTTAACCCGTTTTTTTTTCTTTACATTGCAGTGCCTACATTTCTTAAAACTGAACAAGAAGAAAGAGAGAAGACGGAAGAAAGAAAAGAAAAAAGAACAGCAGTACCTGTTTACAATCCCCGTTACACTTAAAAATAACTGAAAAAAACTTAGCATGGAAGAAATCCACATGGCACAAAATTAGTACTATTTAAGAAAAAGCATCTTTGCTTACAGTTAACTTTCTCCCTTCTTTTCTCCCTCTCAAAGAACTTTTCCAAACATTAATGACATGACGTAGGGGATATGCTTTAGAGTCCCCACCAGTCCAACAAATTCTGAAAAAAGTCCAATATTTCCAGATTTTCTTGTTCTGTCATATTTCACAAATATAATTATTGCACTGTAATCCCATATTAGGTTACTGGTTTTATTACGGTTCATCTCCGAAATCCTGCCTCTACTTCATTTCTAATGTACTCTTGAGTCTTCTTTTTCAACTCTCATGCTCTCTTCCTTCTCTCCAACATTTTCCAAAAGGTGCCACAGGTACAGTCCCCCTGTGGTCTTCATTACCAGAAGAACAAAAAGCTGAATCTTTTTCTGTTTCACAGCTTACTTTTTGTTGGACAAACTTTTTTATTTCCTCCTTAGCATGTATTTCAGCAAAAAATGATTTTGTCCCTCCAGGGAAGAATTACTTGAAGACAGCTGGGTACAGCAGTTTGAATCTCACACCTGCATCTCGACATTCCCTGAATAGTGGAATAAATTTGCTCCTCTGTCTGGTGTACAATGAGTAATCATTCTCCACAAACACTCTGCTGTCTCTCACTTTTAGTACTTTGTCCTTCTGTTAATGTTTTGTCAGAATCAACTCCTTCTGCTGGTATGATTTTTATCTTTACTATTAAAGGTCTAGGTTACTTTCTTATAGCCAGGTTTGGTGCATACACACAATGTACCCTTTGAACTAACAACTCCTGCTGTGGAATACCAGTCAAGTTGCTTATTTGTGCTTTTATAAATTTAATGCAGTCTGTTCCTTCCAGCTTCTCTAGTATAGCTGAAAATCTCAGGTTTTCCCTAAGTGCTATGTCCTCTAATTCTATTATTTCTTGAAACATCTCTTCCTGTGCAGTCTCATATTCAGCCAGCTGTTTCTTCATTTCTACCTCTGATTTTTGCAGCTTTATCATCTCACCTGAATACCTGTTTAAAGCTTCTTCCATTTTTTCCAGCCTTTAGTTGTTTGTGTTGATATACTCCATCAGTGTTTTGTTCATTTTAACCAGGTTTGTATGCAGTTGCCTTATATATTCCTGTAGGTTATTGGAAGTCATTTCTGAAGGTTGCACTGCTTTTAGCTGAACAGCTGCAGAATTTTCCCCAGTCAGTGTTTCCTCCTCACTTTTTGTAGCTGATTTTTTTCCAGGTCTTCTGTATTTCTTTATTCCTGACATCCAGGCAGTGCACTTACCAGCCAATTACTGAAATTTACCCATAAACACAAGTCTACTGGTCTTCTCTGCTGAGTTTCTGTTTTCACACTGGGACAACTAGAAACAAGCTGTTAATGTACAGTCATCTTGGAAGTCCCAAACAGTCTTAATCCTTTTACCAAGCTTAAGAACTTCTGATCCAAAAAAGACAGAAAAAATGACACCCTATTACACTATTATAGATGATGATGTAGTGCATAGACAGCTACAATTAGGCGCTGAAATCAAACTAAGACTGGTTTATTAAGCACCTTTCTGATGACAGAAATCTGCTTAGCAACCATTTGTTAAGCATCTCTAAGCATTGCTACACTCTTGTCTAACACTAGGGCATAACCTGTATCCAAAAGTTTAGCATCATTAGGTTTTTCACATCTTTGAAAGCCACAAAATACAGCTTGTCAACAGACCCCTGACACAAAATAAGTATACCCCTGATAAACTATCAGCTTTAAAAAGTGGTAAACACTGCAACCTGATTTGTTTTGGGGAGGGGTTGGACACTGTCTGATAGAGTGAAGTGTTTGTTCCTCCAGAACTGTGGAATGGTTCATGCTCTTTCACTTTTCCCTTTGTAAGTAGTAATACGTCAAGGCAGTTGAAGTTTCATGCACTACAAAGAGCTGTGACTGGGTTTCCAGCTTTAACTACTTAATATATGGTTTTAATGTGGATATAAAGGTTCACCTCCACAGTGGAGAAGTATGAAGCTCGAGGGGAGAATTTATTGGCATCCATATCATGAACACACAAGATTATATAAAAAAAAATCAAACATAATCCTGTAAATTTAAAATCTCTGCTACTGTTCCTGTTCATTGGATTGAACTGATCATTCCTCACTTAATTTTACCTTTACTAATCAGTTTTATGGAAGCAAATCACACTCTGTCCCTTGATGCCATAACACTAGAAGTAAGAAGTTCCCTGCTTTCCCATTGTCTAGCAATGCTGCAAAAGCTTTAATTGCTATCCTCTGTTACTTTTAAATTTATATGCTCTAACTACAACACCTCATAAATTTCTGATAGAAATTACGCATATATAATATGAATAATGGGGAATCATGCAAATGAAAACAATCTGTAAAAATGTCTTTGCTGGTGACAAAGCCTCACTGTATTCTCGTGTTGGGGACTTTACTACACATCCCTGTACATATATATTCTCATTATGATGCTGATACAACTCACAGAAATTGTAATTAATATTAAAAAATTAAAATTGTCCCTCTTCCTCCACTTCCATCAACCTTGGAATAACTACTGTTTTTTTTTAATCTTTATTAAATCACAACTTATAGTAACTACATTTTAATCCTAAACACACTGATACAATGAGTAGCAAGTAATTATATCACAGGCAAATGCAGCACTGAGCCAATATGCTTAAGGAAACAGAAATACAATACAATCATAGATCAAGCAAGTCAAATTAAACTACTTTTGTTGGGCAATACCTACTTTTTATTTTAAGTTCTTGAAAGGTTTTGCTTTTCTGTTTTGTTTCTTATTTTACAAGATACTCAGTTATGCAACTTATTTATCAAAACTCCAACTTCCCTTTGAATAAGCAATGCTTTTAAACCAGTTTATATAAAAGCAGCACACAGAGCCGTCTCATATTTATCTATCTTTTAAATATCTATATGAAACCATTATTTAAATTTCTTCTAAACTAATTTACTCAATCATTCCATGACACATATATTTTCTCTGAAGTTTGCCACCTTTGGCAATGATATTATCATTTAAATTACATGCCTGAAAACTGTAATTTCACTAATTGTATTAATTATACTTTATTTTCTAAGTCTGAAATCATAAACTTAATCTGAACAGTTCTTTTCTCTCTTCCTTAAATATCTATTGTTATATTTCATATGCTGGATGTATCCCCTATAACTTTCTCCAGTTTAAGATATACTGACACAGTCCATTTCCTTCTCTACTGAAAAGTAGTAATGTTTTTGTTCTTATAGAACTAAAGAAAACATCTTCTTTCTACAGTTGCTATTCTTAAGAAATATTAACACTGTAAGGAAATATATCTTATCAAGTCTTCTTTTTCACCACTTTCTAAATCTTTCTTTATGACTGTACATGACAGTGTGGCAAAATTGTGTATGCTTATTATTAATTATGTACACAATCAAACTGGTTCACATTTCATTATATTTGCCCATACCAGACATTTGGTTACCTTTATCCTCTAGTGCTTGGAACACATTTTTCACTTTTCATATTACTGCAATCTGTTTTTGTCTAAACCTGGTACCAATTCATCATTGCCTTTAAAAACATACTTAATATTAGAATTATTACTGTAGTCCGCTAGAGTGAAATACTTTACCTCTTTCATCTCATTATCCTTAACCTTTATAGGAAGATCATCAATCAGCTTATTGTGACACACCAATGTCTCCTACTCAGACCTTGACTTTACTAGTAATGGTTTCAGAAACACAGCTATGCACAACTCAGGTAGACCAAGTGCAACAAAAAGCCAAAAAATATATAAACACAGTCCACAAAAGCGCTGCACTTGGAATGACGCAGGCAGGTAAATATGTTGCAGTTTATCCCACAAATAAACAAGGATAAGCGCTTTCACAGAAAATAAAAACTCTGTTTCATCAGATCCACCATATTCAAACCAGAAGCAGCTTAATACTACATACCCCACCAATGGTTTCAGTTCTTAATTTGGTCTTAACAGACACTCTGCTATCATGGTTACACTACAAAAAGTTTTTGCCCATACCCACATGTCTTTGCAGTGTAGTTAATAGACAAAGTAAATACTTCTGAACTATTTTGCTTTGCCACTACCAAGCCTCATTCTGTTTCTAATATTTATAAAAATGTCTACTGGTCTTGAAGAACATGACAAACACTGTCATTCTCCCTACTGTAATCAATATGAAAAAAAACCACTATCATTCATATTAACTTGGAAAATATTATGGAAGCACTCATTTGCAAATATTTTTCAAACTGTTTTACACTCAGTGTACAGCAGTTCATAATGCCTTATAACTCTTTTAAGTCTCATTTTCCATCTGTTTCTCCATTTTGTACAGTATGTGAAACTCAAGAGGCCACTCGTCAAAGTTTTTACACTATAATGTGGATATTTTTTTTTTTATTTTATTTTTTTATGAAACTCTCAATTTTCATTTCTTAACAAAATTAATTATATCTGCAGCATCACATAAGCCTGGACTTTTGGGCTGTGGACTAAACAACTGAAACAGAAGCCTACATCCTGACTGAAATGTCTTTGACAGCTGTTAATTATGATATGATTACATTCCCACAATGCAGACGTCCACATATGCTACTGCAATTTGCTTGGATTTTCTTAAGAATTTTCTTTCTGGTCTGAAACTTAACTTTAAAAGAAAATTATTGACTAGAAGGAAAATGGTTTCATTTGCTTGACATTTTTGAGTTCCTTTTCATAAAAAAAAATAAAGTTGTATATAACTTTCTGATTATGTACACCTTTTAATTTTGATCCAAGTATTGTTTGTTATGCTGTGCTTATTGCTATTTACTGAGTGTTTTTTATTTTGCTTTGCACTCACTTTTAAAATAATAAAATAATTTTAAAAATTAAATCCATTAAAGAAAAAGATGCAAAGATGCTACAGCTGCAGTACAGGAAACGAAGAGAGAAAAAGTACAGTTGTGTACCTACCATAAATGTAGAAGTTCGAGTGTATTCACTGTTGCAGTCATTACAGTTGGGTTATCCTGCTGGCAGGCTACCCGCAGTCAGCCTGAATTCCAAAGTCCTGGTCCAGCGTCAGTTGCTGTCACCTCTTCCCTGACGTCAGTGCACCAGGGGTATATAAGATGCAGCCAACGCCATTTTCTTCAGTTTTTCTTGTCCCAGATGTCAGGTGCCCCCAAGAAGGTAGGCAATACATATTGCTTATAAAAACATATAGTAAAATAAAAACAATACCTTCATCTAAAAGCAAATACACCACATAGGTTGTATAGGATAGAGAAGTATAGATAAGTCGCAACAAAGAAAGGGAGATGGAAGATGGGTAACCTGGACTGCAACAGTGAATACACTCGAACATCTACATTTATGGTAGGTACACAACTGTACTATGTTCATCATGTTTCACTGTTGCAGTCATTACACTTGGGTTGAATCCCAAAGTTGAGGTAGGGCGGCTGGGTCTAAATAGGATTAGGAGTGGCTATGAGGCCCTGCAGAACTGCAGTGGCAAAGCCTGCTCTGGATTTAGAGTAAAGAGGTAAGTGATAATGCTTGGTAAAGGTGTGCACTGAACTCCAAGTTGCAGCCTCCAAAATTTCCTTGGTTGGTACTCCTCTGAGAAAGGCTGCTGAAGTGGCTGCTGCCCTGGTAGAATGTGGCCTAATATTCTTAGGCAGTGACTTGCCATGCTGTGCATAGCAGAAACGAATACAGTGTCCGATCCATTTTGAAATAGTCTGCTTTGAGATAGCCTTTTCTTGTGATCCTGCAGCATATGCTACAAACAGTTGCTCAGCTTTTCTGAAAGCTTTTGTTTTGTCCAAGTAGAAGCGTAGCTGCCTGTGTATGTCCAAAGAGTGCAGAAGTCTCTCTCCTTTATTCTGGGGATTTGGATAGAATGTTGGCAAATGAATGGTTTGGTTAAGAGCCACACTGGATACTACCTTTGGCATAAATGTTGGGTTTGTCCTTAGAGAAATCCTGTCCGGATGAAAAACGATAAAAGGTTCCACTGCCATTAATGCCTGTAACTCTGAGACTCTTCTTGCTGAAGTTATTGCTAGGAGCAGAGCAGTTTTCCATGATAAGAATTTTATATCAGCTGTATTGGCTGGCTCAAAAGGAGGCAGTGTGAGTTTTTCTAAGACAAAGTTGAGGTCCCATGTAGGTGTCGGTGCTCTCCTTGGGGGTCTTATGTTTTTTGCCCCTCTGCGGTACTGTCTTAGCAGTGGATGAGAGAAAATAGGAGGTTCAGTATTGTAATGAGCTGAAATGGTAGAGGCATGGATCTTAATTGATGAGAAGGATAGGCCTTTGTCCAGCATCTCAGTTAGGTATTGTAAAATCTGAGGAATATTTGGAACAAGTGGTTCAAGTCCTTGTGCCTGGTTCCAAGCACAGAATCTCTTCCATTTTTCTGCATAAGATTTCCTGGTGCTGGGCCTCCTGGCTTCCAAAATGACATCCATAACAGCTTTAGAGAGAGGTGTGTTCTGAGTGGCTATATTATCTGCCATGCAGCCAGATTTAAGGTTCTGAGTTGGCTGTGCAGGATCCGATTGTTTCGTTGAGTCAGAAGATGAGCAATTTGAGATAAAGTCCAGGATGGGAATTGAGACAAGCTATTTAGGATTGGGTACCAGTGCTGGCGTGGCCAGTCTGGGGCAATCAGAATCATTTTTGGCTTCTCTTATCTGACTTTTAAGAGTACCTTGGGAAGGAGAGGCAGTGGTGGAAAGGCATAAACTGTTAGGGTTTTCCAGCTGAATGATAGAGCATCCACATAAGTCCTTGTCCATAATCTCTGTAGTTGGAAGTTGTGAGGGGAGGCAAAAAGATCTATGTCTGGGCATCCCCATTTCCTTGTTATCATGCTGAAGACCTGTGGGTTTAGTTTCCACTCATGAGGGTCCATGAGGTTTCTGCTTAGTTCGTCTGCCAGAGTATTTCTCTTTCCTGGCAGGAATTGGGCCTGCAGATGTACTTGATAGGTCAGTGCTGTGGTCCACAAAGTCATGGCTTGCCTGCAGAGGGGGTAGGAATGTGTGACCCCTTGCTTGTTTATGTACCACATAACTGTAGTATTGTCCATCTTTAGTAATAGTTGTCCTGGATGTAGTAGATCCTTGAAGGCTGTCAGGGCATTCTGTACAGCTAGCATCTCTTTTTGATTGATGTGAAGATGCATTTGGTCCGCAGGCCACGTGCCCTGAATACATTTTCCTGCCATGTGTGCCCCCGAGGCATAATCCGATGCATCTGTTGTTAGTGTCTGCCTGGCTGTGGGTAAAGTGAAAGGCTGTCCCTTGTTGTGGTGACAGGCCAGTGCCCACCATCGAAACTCCTGTTGCAGGCACGGAATAAGAGTTAGTGTTGTTTCCAGACATTTTTAGATACCGTTGTAGCTTCCTCATATGCAGTCTTGCATATGGAATTAGCAGGATGCAGGATGCCATGAAGCCCAAAGCCTGCAGAATTATTCTTGCAGGTAGCTGGGTCTTTGTTGCAATCATTTGAAAGTAATGAGTCAGTTGCCTTTGCTTGTCTGGCATGAGATAAGCCATCTGGGCAGTTGTATTTAAGCTTGCACCCAGGAATATTATCTCTTGAGACGGCACTAGTTTTGATTTTTTTTTCATTTACTGTGTACCCTAGGCAAATTAGTAATCTTTTTACAAACGCCAGATGCTTTAGTAGAATGTCTTTGCTCTCTGCTTGAATAAGGCAGTCGTCCAAGTAGGGATATATTTGAATTCCTTTTTGTCTGCAAAATGCAATTACTGCTGCCAGGCATTTTGTGAAGACCCTGGGCGCAGTAGATAAGCCAAAGGGCAGTGCAGAGAATTGGTAATGCATTGAGCCAGCTATGAATCTGAGGTATCTTCTGCAAGATTGTCTGATTGGGACATGCAGGTATGCTTCTTTGAGGTCCAAAGCAACTAGCCAAGCCATCTTGCCCAGCATGGGTAGAAGTTGCTGCAGTGTCAACATTTTGAATTTTGGAACATCCAGGAAAGTATTTAGAATTGACAGGTCCAGTATTGGTCTCCAGGCTTTGTCCTTTCTGGGTACCAGGAAAATTCTTGAGTAAAATCATTGTCCCTGTTCTTGCTGTGGTACTTTTTGAATAGCTCTCATGTCCATGAGAGCAGAAATTTGTTTTTGTGCCTCTGCCCATTGATTTTGTGGCAGGTCTGGCATACCTTTTGACCTTGGTAGGATGTGAAAGTGGAACCTGTAACCCTGAGAAACTTTTAGTTATGTACTTACCATAACTTCGGATGTATGGGATCCATCTCGCCTACATTCATGACTGATGGGTTCGGAGCCGATCCATCGGCTCCGACTCGGCCAACTAGTATACTAGAACGAAGTCTCTTATTGGCTGGGCTACCCTCTATCCCAGGATGCACCACACCTGCTTCCCCAGATCTTGTTTGTTCGCTTTCATACTTACATGCAAACACAGAAAAAATAGCAGTTACTCCAACCAACTAAAGTTCTTCAAGAGAAGATCTCCAAATGGACCTACATTTCCTCTAAATCCGAATGGAAGGGGGAAGGAGGGAGAGTTATGAATGTAGGGAGATGGATCCCATACATCCAAAGTTATGGTAAGTACATAACTAAAAGATGTAATGGGATCCTATCTACATTCATGACTGATGGGACAGCGTCCCTAGCACCTAAATCCTGGGTGGCTCATTGGAAAACACTCCTGAGAACTGTGGAACCAAAGGAAGCCCTGCCTCGAGAAACCACATCTAGCTTGTAATGAGAAATGAAAGTGTGCGGAGAAGTCCAGGTAGCCGCAGCACGAATATCATCTATTGATAATTTGGAGTGAAATGCTACAGAAGTAGCCATTGCCCTGGTAGAATGAGCCCTGACTGGAAAGGGAAGCTCTTTGTCAGCCTGCGAATAAATGAAAGAGATGCAATCTTTAATCCATTTGGCTATGGAGGTTTTAGCCACTGGTTGACCCAACCTGTTTATTGCAAAGGACACAAACAGTTGATTTGATTTCCGTGTCTGAGTAGTCCTGTCCAAATAAAAACGCAGTTGTCTATGGACATCCAACTGATGAAGGATATATTCTGCGTTATTGGAGAATTTGGGAAAAAATACAGGGAGCTCTAGGGACTGTTGAATGCAGAAAGAAGATGCTACCTTCGGTAAAAAAGAGGGATTTAATTTGAGGGACACTCTATCTTTGTGAAAATCAAATAAGGATTAGTCTGGAAAAACCTTTGGGATTGGACTTCTAGCTTTCATCTGAAGTAAATTGTGGATTTGTCTTAAAGCCTCTGGCTTCTGGTTTGGTGGAAGGTTTGGCATTCCGCTGTTTCTTGGAAAAGTGTGGAAGTGAAACCTGTATCCTTTGTCTATTGTTTGCAATGTCCATTTGTCTTTTGTAATGCAATACCAGTTTTTCGAGAATAAAGACAGCTTTCCGCCCAAGGGTGCTTCCAGTTGTTCCCTGGTAGGCGGAATCAGAGTCAAGTCATTGTGTCTGTCCTGTGGAAGTGGTTGTAGTTGCAGCTGTGGCACTACTCCTCTGGTTGGCAGGCTGCCACTGACGACCCCTGTAGGCACCCTTTGATTGACCTCTGCCTCTTGGGCGTCTATTCCTGCCCCTCTGTGCTCTGGAGGTGTCTGGAAAGGACCAATTTTTTGAAGGCCAGTTTCTGCTGAATCTCGGAGGTTGAACCTGCAGAAAATCCTTTACTGTTTGCACAGATTTTGCTTTTTCTTCCACTTTCTTTAGAATCTCCTTTGCAGGGGAGCCAAATAAACTTTGTTTTTCCATTGGAGCATCTAGGAGCTTAGCCTTGACATGGTCTGGCAAGGATTGCTCTTTTAGCCAGGCATGTCTTCGAATTACTGCCCCAGTCATAGCTGATCTAAATGAAGCCTCCAGTGCATCATAGCCACATTTTAAGAAATGATTACTGACCTGCTGAGAGTTGTGTACCAAATCCTGAAGGGACTTACGGTCTAAAGGTTCAGTAGAAGAAAGCTTTTTATTCAGCTGATCTAACAAATATTCCTGGTACTGTATCATGTGGAACTGACAGTTTAATGCCCTGGCAGAAAGAGTAGCAGATGTATAAACCTTTTATCCCCATCTCTCTAATGCTCTTGACTCTCTATCAGAGGGTAGGGGTTTTTTGGCAGTGGCAGCTGCAACACCTTTTGGGCCCTGAGATATAGTTTCTGGGTCTGCAGCATGGGCTTTATACAAATGGAAGTGAGAATCCGGGACCCTGTAATATCTGTCAGGTTTGGCAGGGGCCGGGGGAAGAGAGTCAGGGGCAGAACTGACATCATTATATGCATCATCAACTACAGTTAGCACAGGTGGTATGGCTAAAGGCCTATGCTGTGGTAAGTGTAAAAAAGTTCTTAATCTTTTTCTAGAATCAGAGAAAACCTGACCCTGCCATTGAAAGTGTTCCCTCATTGAATGCAAAGTTTCCCCAAAGGAAAATTCTTCAGGAGGGGAGGCAGAAGGAATAGAGTCTTCTGCATCTGAATCCTCATAAGGAGAATATGGCCCTTCCTGATGGTCTGAGAAATCAGATCCATCCGAGGAGTAATCTGAGGAGAGAGGTTCAGGGGGTTCAGTCCTAGGCCTTTTGTCAGGGGGAGGGTGGGAGGCCCTGTCTGGGTGAGGTTGGGAACCCCTAATCATGGATATAAGGTCCTCAGTAAGGCTGAGAATCTGAGAACTTGAGGAAGGTCTCTGAGAAGTAGCTTGCAGGTAAGGCTTTGAAATTTTAGCTGTTTTAGCTCTGGAGAAGGCCTTAATAGACATAGAAGCAGGGGCCTAGCTGCTACACGTGCAGGAGTAGAAATGTCCAATGGAATGGTGTCGGACAATTCTGTGCTTTGCTTCTTCAGTAGGGATCTCTGTAGTCGACGCAGCCAGCCTCTGGCCTCGCTGTCGGAGAGTATGATTCGGCAGAAGTAAGAACCGAGGACTCGGTTTCAGTCAAACCGAGACACTCGTGGTAGGCCTAACTGTGGTTTCAGCCAAACCGCGGGCCGCGTGTCGGTCCTTTTCCTGCGTTTTGGCTAAATGTGTAATGGAGTCTCCGACGGCATTTTATATGCAAAAGCGGATCCAAAAACTCTTCAGAACTCCGACCGACGCCTAAGAGTCCGGCCGGTTGAAGGAGGCACAGGCTAAACAAGCTGATACGCCGTGGTCTGGGCCTAAGCAAGGAAGGCAGTAAGAATGGAAATCCTTATGAGGTATTTGTTTCCCACAAGTTAAACAATTATTTACTTTGTCTGACATCGGCTGAGGCAAGAAAGAGTCCCCAACGGGTACTTAGCTTTTAGAAGTCTTCGGTAGCTGAAATCTCTGGATCTGACCGACCGGCACTTTAACAGCTTCTCCTTGGGCACCAAGGCAAGAAAGACTGAGGAAAATGGCGTTGGCTGATGCCTTTATACCCCAGAAGCTCTGATGTCGGGGAAAGTGCGACATCAGCCGAGGCCAGACCCAGACTTTGGAATCCGGCCGACCGAAGGGCTGCCTGAGGCAGGACAACCCATATGTTATGACTGCAGATGCATCCTTGAAGGACATCATGACAAACACTGTCATTTTCCCTACTGTAATCAATGTGAAAGAAACACTATCATTCATATTAACTTGGAAAATATTATGGAAGCACTCATTTGCAAATATTTTTCAAACTGTTTTACACTCAGTGTACAGCAGTTCATAATGCCTTATAACTCTTTTAAGTCTCATTTTCCATCTGTTTCTCCATTTTGTACAGTATGTGAAACTCAAGAGGCCACTCGTCAAAGTTTTTACACTATAATGTGGATATTTTTTTTTATTTTATTTTTTATGAAACTCTCTCAATTTTCATTTCTTAACAAAATTAATTATATCTGCAGCATCACATAAGCCTGGACTTTTGGGCACCTTGGACTAAACAACTGAAACAGAAGCCTACATCCTGACTGAAATGTCTTTGACAGCTGTTAATTATGATATGATTACATTCCCACAATGCAGACGTCCACATATGCTACTGCAATTTGCTTGGATTTTCTTAAGAATTTTCTTTCTGGTCTGAAACTTAACTTTAAAAGAAAATTATTGACTAGAAGGAAAATGGTTTCATTTGCTTGACATTTTTGAGTTCCTTTTCATAAAAAAAAATAAAGTTGTATATAACTTTCTGATTATGTACACCTTTTAATTTTGATCCAAGTATTGTTTGTTATGCTGTGCTTATTGCTATTTACTGAGTGTTTTTTATTTTGTTTTGCACTCGCTCTTAAAATAATAAAATAATTTTAAAAATTAAATGCATTAAAGAAAAAGATGCAAAGATGCTATAGCTGCAGTACAGGAAATGAAGAGAGAAAAAGTACAGTTGTGTACCTACCATAAATGTAGATGTTAGAGTGTATTCACTGTTGCAGTCATTACAGCTGGGTTATCCTGCTGGCAGGCTACCCGCAGTCGGCCTGAATTCCAAAGTCCTGGTCGAGCGTCGGTTGCTGTCGCCTCTTCCCTGACGTCAGTGCACCAGGGGTATATAAGATGCAGCCGACGCCATTTTCTTCAGTTTTTCTTGTCCCAAATGTCAGGTGCCCCCAAGAAGATAGGCAATACTTATTGCTTATAAAAATATATAGTAAAATAAAAACAATACCTTCATCTAAAAGCAAATACACCACATAGGTTGTATAGGATAGAGAAGTATAGATAAGTTGCAGCAAAGAAAAGGGGATGGAAGATGGGTAACCTGGACTGCAACAGTGAATACACTTGAACATCTACATTTATGGTAGGTACACAACTGTACTATGTTCATCGTGTTTCACTGTTGCAGTCATTACACTTGGGTTGAATCCCAAAGATGAGGTAGGGCGGCTGGGTCTAAATAGGATTAGGAGTGGCTATGAGGCCCTGCAGAACTGCAGTGGCAAAGCCTGCTCTGGAGTTAGAGTAAAGAGGTAAGTGATAATGCTTGTTAAAGGTGTGCACTGAACTCCAAGTTGCAGCCTCCAAAATTTCCTTGGTTGGTACTCCTCTGAGAAAGGCTGCTGAAGTGGCTGCTGCCCTGGTAGAATGTGGCCTAATATTCTTAGGCAGTGACTTGCCATGCTGTGCATAGCAGAAACGAATACAGTGTCCGATCCATTTTGAAATAGTCTGCTTTGAGATAGCCTTTTCTTGTGATCCTGCAGCATATGCTACAAACAGTTGCTCAGCTTTTCTGAAAGCTTTTGTTTTGTCCAAGTAGAAGCATAGCTGCCTGTGTATGTCCAAAGAGTGCAGAAGTCTCTCTCCTTTATTCTGGGGATTTGGATAGAATGTTGGCAAATGAATGGTTTGGTTAAGAGCCACACTGGATACTACCTTTGGCATAAATGTTGGGTTTGTCCTTAGAGAAATCCTGCCCGGATGAAAAATGATAAAAGGTTCCACTGCCATTAATGCCTGTAACTCTGAGACTCTTCTTGCAGAAGTTATTGCTAGGAGCAGAGCAGTTTTCCATGATAAGAATTTTATATCAGCTATATTGGCTGGCTCAAAAGGAGGCAGTGTGAGTTTTTCTAAGACAAAGTTGAGGTCCCATGTAGGTGTCGGTGCTCTCCTTGGGGGTCTTATGTTTTTTGCCCCTCTGCGGTACTGTCTTAGCAGTGGATGAGAGAAAATAGGAGGTTCCGTATTGTAATGAGCTGAAATGGTAGAGGCATGGATCTTAATTGATGAGAAGGATAGGCCTTTGTCCAGCATCTCAGTTAGGTATTGTAAAATCTGAGGAATATTTGGAACAAGTGGTTCAAGTCCTTGTGCCTGGTTCCAAGTACAGAATCTCTTCCATTTTTCTGCATAAGATTTCCTGGTGCTGGGCCTCCTGGCTTCCAAAATGACATCCATAACAGCTTTAGAGAGAGGTGTGTTCTGAGTGGCTATATTATCTGCCATGCAGCCAGATTTAAGGTTCTGAGTTGGCTGTGCAGGATCCGATTGTTTCGTTGAGTCAGAAGATGAGCAATTTGAGGTAAAGTCCAGGCTGGGCCTTGAGACAAGCTCTTTAGGATTGGGTACCAGTGCTGGCGTGGCCAGTCTGGGGCAATCAGAATCATTTTTGGCTTCTCTTGTCTGACTTTTAAGAGTACCTTGGGAAGGAGAGGCAGTGGTGGAAAGGCATAAACTGTTAGGGTTTTCCAGCTGAATGATAGAGCATCCACATAAGTCCTTGTCCATAATCTCTGTAGTTGGCAGTTGTGAGGGGAGGCAAAAAGATCTATGTCTGGGCATCCCCATTTCCTTGTTATCATGCTGAAGACCTGTGAGTTTAGTTTCCACTCGTGAGGGTCCATGAGGTTTCTGCTTAGTTCGTCTGCCAGAGTATTTCTCTTTCCTGGCAGGAATTGGGCCTGCAGATGTACTTGATAGGTCAGTGCTGTGGTCCACAAAGTCATGGCTTGCCTGCAGAGGGGGTAGGAATGTGTGCCCCCTTGCTTGTTTATGTACCACATAACTGTAGTATTGTCCATCTTTAGTAATAGTTGTCCTGGATGTAGTAGATCCTTGAAGGCTGTCAGGGTATTCTGTACAGCTAGCATCTCTTTTTGATTGATGTGAAGATGCATTTGGTCCGCAGGCCACGTGCCCTGAATACATTTTCCTGCCATGTGTGCCCCCGAGGCATAATCCGATGCATCTGTTGTTAGTGTCTGCCTGGCTGTGGGTAAAGTGAAAGGCTGTCCCTTGTTGTGGTGACAGGCCAGCGCCCACCATCGAAACTCCTGTTGCAGGCAGGGAATAAGAGTTAGTGTTGTTTCCAGGCTGTGGCAATGTTGAGTCCAAACATTTTTAGATACCGTTGTAGCTTCCTCATATGCAGTCTTGCATATGGAATTAGCAGGATGCAGGATGCCATGAAGCCCAAAGCCTGCAGAATTATTCTTGCAGGTAGCTGGGTCTTTGTTGCCATCATTTGAAAGTAATGAGTCAGTTGCCTTTGCTTGTCTGGCGTGAGATAAGCCATCTGGGCAGTTGTATTTAAGCTTGCACCCAGGAATATTATCTCTTGAGAGGGCACTAGTTTTGATTTTTTTTCATTTACTGTGTACCCTAGGCAAATTAGTAATCTTTTTACAAACGCCAGATGCTTTAGTAGAATGTCCTTGCTCTCTGCTTGAATAAGGCAGTCATCCAAGTAGGGGTATATTTGAATTCCTTTTTGTCTGCAAAATGCAATTACTGCTGCCAGGCATTTTGTGAAGACCCTGGGCACAGTAGATAAGCCAAAGGGCAGTGCAGAGAATTGGTAATGCATTGAGCCAGCTATGAATCTGAGGTATCTTCTGCAAGATTGTCTGATTGGGACATGCAGGTATGCCTCTTTGAGGTCCAAAGTAACTAGCCAAGCCTTCTTGCCCAGCATGGGTAGAAGTTGCTGCAGTGTCAACATTTTGAATTTTGGAACATCCAGGAAAGTATTTAGAATTGACAGGTCCAGTATTGGTCTCCAGGCTTTGTCCTTTCTGGGTACCAGGAAAAGTCTTGAGTAAAATCCTTGTCCCTGTTCTTGCTGTGGTACTTTCTGAATAGCTCTCATGTCCATGAGAGCAGAAATTTGTTTTTGTGCCTCTGCCCATTGATTTTGTGGCAGGTCTGGCATACCTTTTGACCTTGGTAGGATGTGAAAGTGGAACCTGTAACCCTGAGAAACAATATTCAGTACCCATTTGTCCTGGGTGATCATGTGCCAATTTTGTGAGAAAAGTGCTAGTTTTCCCCCTAAGGGAGATGCCAAAAGGTAAGTGCTTGGCCTTTGTAGAGGGAAGTCATTGGGACTGTTTCCTAAAAGGTTGTGATTTGTCTTCTCCGCCTTTGGGGGCTAAAGCACCCCATTGTTTAGGTCTGTATGAGCCTTGGGGCTGAGGTCTGCCTCTTGGGCATCTGTATCTGCCTCTTTGTGGCCTGTCTGACACTGGAAAGGACCAATTTTTAGAAGGCCAGTTTCTGCTAAATCTAGGTGGCTGAACCTGTAAGAAATCCTTTACTGTCTGCATTGATTTTGCTTTATCCTCCATTTTCTTTAACACCTCTTCTGCCTTAACACCAAACAAAGTATCATGCTGTAATGGAGCATCCAATAATTTTGCTTTAACATGATCAGGTAAACTTTGTTCTTTTAACCAAGCATGCCTTCGAATGACAGAACCTGTAACTGCGGCTCTGCAAGAAGCCTCTAATGAATCAAAACCACATTGCAGAGTATGCTTTCCCACTTGTTCAGCTGCATGCAATAAATCCTGCATTTCCTTATTGTCAGGACATTCTGAGATTGTAAGCATTTTCTGTTTTAGCAAAGACATTAGGTATTGTTGATATTTAAACATGTGAAACTGGCAGTTTAAAGCCCTTACAGCTAAAGTAGCAGAAGTGTAAACTTTTTTCCCCCATCTATCCAGTGCTCTAGAATTCCTATCAGAGGGAACAGGGTTTTTTGCAGTGGAAGCCTTGACCCCTTTGGGACCCTGAGAAATTGTTTCTGGGTCAGCAGCAGGGTTTTTATAAAGAAATTTATGAGAGTCTGGGACCCTGTAGTACCTATCTGGCTTGACTGGTGCAGGGGGTAAAGAATCTGGTGACAAACTTGATTCAGAAAAAACATCAACAATATCTAGTACAGGGGGGATAGCAAGGGGCCTGTGCTGAGGCAGTAAAAGATAGTCTCTGAGCCTTTTCTTGGATTCTGAATAATCCTGGCTCTCCCAATGGAAATGCTCCCTCATGGTGTGCAAGGTTTCCCCAAAAGAGTAATCCTCAGGAGCAGAGGCTGAAGGGATAGATTCTTCATCATCAGAGTCCTCATAGGGAGGAAGAGAATATCCCTGTTCTGAATAGGAATCAGAGGAAATAGAAACCTAGTCAGAGGAGTCATAGTCAGTGCCTTGTCTAGGCCTTTTATCAGGAGGGGGATGGGAACCCCTGATCAGAGTAATTAGGTCCTTGGCCATTTTAAGCATCTGTTTCTTTGGCATGGATGACTGTCCAGGAGAATGCTGCACTTGTTTCTTTGTCTTTAATGGTATTTTAGACTTTGCCTTGGCTGCTGAAGTGGAGTTGATAGTAAGTTGTGTATGTCTGAATACACCCTCAGAAGCCGATGCCTGCTCAGCGGCTCCAGACTCATCTGAGGGAATAGTTTCCGTAGGCCCAATACCTTGAGTTTTCAGAGGCCTAGTGGTCTCCACGTGGGAGTCGGAGGCGGCCTGTGGTTCTGAGATAGCGGGTGTCAGGGGCTGCGAAAGCGCCTCACTGAGAACCGGCGAACCAGCGACTGGCCTAGAAGAGGCTTCGTCGTCGGTTTTGGACCTCGGATGCCTGTCCTTTTCTTTGTCTTTGCTTTTTTCATGAATTCCGGTCGTCGGTTGTTCCAACGGCATTATGTAGTTAAACCTTTGGCCAAAGTAATGTAAAGCAAAATCAAGCCGACGCTTAATAGTGCGTAGTTTGAATCCAGCACAAAACTGACAACTAGCAACGTCATGGTCAGGGCCTAGGCAAGGAATACAGTAAGAGTGAAAATCCTTATGAGGTATTTGCTTCCCACAAGAAATACAACTGTTAACTTTTACTGACATCGGTCTGGAGCAAGAAAACGTTTCCCCAACGGGGTACTTAGCTTTATTGAAGACTTTGGTTCTGAAATTCAATTTCGAAAATCTCAGGAGTCGGCCAACCGGCACTTGCGAACTGCTTTTGCTTCGGGCACCGCGTGGCAAGAAAGACTGGAGAAAATGGCGTCGGCTGCATCTTATATACCCCTGGTGCACTGACGTCAGGGAAGAGGCGACAGCAACCGACACTGGACCAGGACTTTGGAATTCAGGCCGACTGCGGGTAGCCTGCCAGCAGGATAACCCAAGTGTAATGACTGCAACAGTGAAACACGATGAACATCTACCAGCATGACCAGCAGAGCAAGCAAGTGTAGAGAACAACAGGTAAAAACAGACAGAAAAGCATATGCCCTGCTCTAAACAGTGTAGCCAGTTCAAGCTGTCTTACTACATGTGTGAGCTGGCTATGCATTTCCCATGTCACTGTATCCTTTTGGTGGCAGGCAAAGAAAATTATAACTTTATAAATGTTTAATATGATAATAACATATATTCAATTACTAACCTAGTGATAGGTCATCAATAAAATACAGACCTAAGCAGTGATGGGGAGATTGCATTTTAAATAGTAAGATTGCAAGCAATCATTAAAAGCTCCAAACTACTTTCTGCAAGACTAGAATGGGATTATTTAACAGTTATCAAAGGCACTTTGCAGCACAGATAATGTTTTCAACAAAATGCCATGGACAATGCATCATTCTTTAAAATTCTATTCAAAATGCTTTTTCTCTCCTAACAACAAAGTAATGCTTATTATTTACAACAAAGCAAAAGACTCTTACAATATCACTTTAGATTCAAAATTATCATCTTATTTTTCAATGCAAACACAACAGCCTGCACATTTCCTACTTAAATCACAAGATTTCAAACTTGGTTGGTAGATTACCCTTATCTATTCTTATTTCATGGTATTATGTCCTCCATATATGCATAAAGACAAATACAAATAAGTGGCATACACAAGTACAACAAATACCAAATATTTCCCATACCTAATAAGTAGTAGATTCCACTGTACTAACAAAAGACATGACCCCAGTGACAACTCAGCAAATTCTCCAAGTATAGCTAGCCGTGAGACTAACCTTTTACTATGTAGCCATTCTAGATACCCAAGTTCAGTCTGCAGCACCCCAGTGGGCCTTAGGACTGCGCCGGCACTTATGTCTTACAAGAGGTTCTTTACCAGACAACATGATCACAATAAGGATGCCCATTTAGTTTCTGTGCACAACAATCATAGCCACCACTGTCCTTCGCTCTGTACGATCTTGACTGACTTAAAGATAACCACTTCATCACTTCTACACAACTGGATTTGGCTCACAAACTATTCTTCTACCAAAATTGCCCAATTCCTATCTAAAGTTATGTCAAAGGAAAAAACTTCAAAGACCAATTCACGTAAGGTTCAGGTATGGCACCCTTTATTACTTGCAGCAAGGAGACAAAACATGCAGATACAGGATTTTGCCTAAATTACTAGTAGGCAGTATGCTTCTTTTATACAGTTCTATGAAATGTTACTTTTCTATGGTTGATGTAGTTAGACACAGCTTTCTGTATTATGCTACAGAAAATGTTACTTAAATTTCCTGCTGACATGTCCAGATTTAAAACTCACTATGTGTTACACAGAAAATGTTACTTGGATTTCCTGCTGACATGACTGGATTTATGAAAAACATTTGAGAAAAACAACCTGGCCTTGGGGCTTTATTTTTAGCCCACTACAAACTTTCTATTCTTCAGTTGTGCAGTTCTAATATATATGTGTTACATTTCAAGGTACATTTCTAGCTTAGGTACAAGTAGTGCTGACTATGGTTTATATTTTCAAGCAGCCTTTGTTTTCATTATCAATAGCTTCAGCGGTTATGTACTTTTCTCATAGCATAAGCAGAAAATTAATAACTCTGTTTAAATCTTATGACATTAGTAGAAATAAAACATCTATTATTATTCTCATGACATTAGCAGAAATCAAATGCTTTCCTGTTAATTTCCAAAGCATAAGCAGATCATAGCTGTGCATATGACATAACAGGATTGGAATGTAGCTTCTGCAGATTTATGCAGTGTGAACAGAATAAATGTATTAACCCTTTTAAACCTCAAATGCACTAAGCATGCATATTACTAATACATATTTTTCTAACATTTCCCCCTTTTTAATACTTTTATTCCACTTTCAAAATAAGCATAAACAATTTTTTCTTCCCCTAACCTCTTCCTACTCAGGATTTGCAGTTAAGAGAGTCATTCAGTTTAAACTTATGAAAGCATTTTCAATTTTTCAACAATTCTTCAAGTTCAGCACCTTGGTATAAGGTTTCTGAAACTGACATGTCTATAAAGTCTTTAATCAGTCTTTTCATGCAGGGGATGCAGCAGCAAACACATACCACCAGTAGGATCATTCCTACACAGATGGCAATCAGGATGTTCATCAGGATACTGCCCCCCCCCCAAACAATCTATGGAAAAAGTCGGTCAATGGATTTGGTCCTGGTTTGGTCATAGCCGACACTTGCTGAATTACCTCAAGGTGATTGTTTATCTCGTGTTTGTGGTCAGGAATATATGAACAGCACTCCTCCTGGATTAAAGCACAAGTACCTCCTCTCGCCGCTAGGGTGAAGTTGAAAGCCATGCGGTTTTGAAGCACTACAGTTCTCATGGCAGTTGGTTCATCAGTCACCAATTCTAAAGCGGAAAAGGTTGCATTGCTCATTATTTCGAGAAGTTTAGACAGTTTTCTCAGCTCCCAGATTGATTTCGTTGCTCCATATGCTGGCAGTATACCTGCCCACGAGATGATGGTATCACCCAAGTTCATATGCAACAGTCCATTTTTCCCTATGCCCACAGCGTGATGGTTTTTCCAGCCCGCATTGATCTGCCCCACTGTATTGACAGGCTTCTTGAGTTCTCATCGAACATTTCGAATTTTCCCCTGAGGCAAAACTGCTGTGTGTCGTATGGCCGGAACCAGGTACCCTAAATAACAACTGCCGGACCAATTCTCAGGTAACCACTTGTATGCTTTCCTACCACATACAAAATAACAGTCCTCTACTTTGGTAATAACTTTACTATGTCCTGGTTCTGGCTGAAACATTTTTTTGTCAACTATAATCAGTTGTTTATAGAGGTCAGCATTATGTCTTACTTCATCAGTTGTCCTATGCATCAGTTCAAAAAATGAATCATAGGTTGTGTTGCAATAGGAACCTGTGTTATCAGTTTTACTGTAGCATTTATAGGGAACAGTCACATTGCAATTGCTCCAACCTACCTGAACTGTATCATTTTTGTAAAACCACACAGTCCCCTTCTGTCGAACAGACAAGTGCAATGCTACTTTATCTTGTGATGTAACAACTGATGTATCATAGACTAAATTTTCCCAGGTCTTGTTGGCTCCTAGGGGGACTGAAGTTAACAATAACCCCCCGTATGCTGTTGGCAAAGTTGTGCAAATCCAGCAATTCGAAACATTGAAGATCTCAGCATACACATATTTGATTGCCTGGTAAGTGTTGAAATTTGGGTGCCACTCTACGTGCAACTCTCCACGTTTATTCAGTTCAGTTTGTGTGGCTGGGAAAAGGAATGGCCACAACAAAAAGATTATTGTCACTAGTACAGTTAACAGGATGATTATGCAATACTTCTGAGGAAATGGTTGTTCTGCATTCCTGTTTTCTCCGACTTTTCCGAGTAGTTTTATTTGGATTTTTCTAGATTCTATCATTTTTGCTTTTGGCATGTGATCTTACTCTCTGCCCTAATAGGACCTTCAGCATCGATGGTTTCTTCACTGGGGTTGAGACGGATCAGTCCTATTGATCTGACCCCCCCCCCCTTTGTAGCCAAACTTTGTGCTGAGGGCCCCGATAGAGAGGTAAGATTTTTGTCCAGTTCAAAGTTCTTAACTAGTTTGCAGTGCATCAGGTGGATCCATGATGCTCGCTCTGCAATTCTGACTGCAGTAGGTGTCGAAAGAAGCACCTGGTATGGACCTTCCCACCTTGGTGACGTCCAATTTTTCTTTTTTATGGCCTTTATCCACACCCAGTCCCCTAGGATCACTGCCACTTCTGATATTTTGGTTTGTTCTTTATCTGAAACAGAATTTGACTGCAACAGATGTTTAGAATTCAACAAATTTTTCATATATTCAGCTAGTGTATAGTCAGCTTCCTGGTCTGCGGGCATGAGAAGTTTCCACTGAGGTGTATAATAAGCCCTTCCAAACAGTTTTTCAAAAGGAGTTAATCCTTTTGCAGTCGGGACAGTTCTCATGCTCAACAGTGCCAGGGGCAGACAATACACCCAGTTCTTTCCTGTCTCGGCTATTCATTTTCTTAATTTATTCTTTAATATTCCATTATGCCTCTCAACTAGCCCTGCAGATTGTGGATGGTATGCACAATGATTTTTTAAAGAAATACCAAAATGCTTACTTAATTGCTGTATGGTTTGGTTTACAAAGTGTGTACCGTTGTCACTGTAGATCCTTTCCAGAATGCCGAATCTAGGGATGATTTCTTTGACAAGAACTTTTGCTACTGTGGCTGCATCTGGATTTTTGGTTGGAAAGGCTTCCACCCATCTGGAAAACATATCTACAATGACAAGACAATACATTTGTTCAATTCTATGAAATCCATACAGATAGTGTGAAATGGATATGGTGGTGTAGGGAAACTCCCTTGCTTGGGCATTAATGCCCCTTGTGCATGATGTTTGTTACAAATTTGGCACATCAAACAAAATTTTTTAGAGTAGTTTGTAAATCCGTACGTTGTGAACACCTGGTTCACCAGCTGTACCATCCCCCCTGTTGAGACATGGCATTGCCCATGGCTCAACAAAGCTGCATATCTAAACAAATTAGATGGTAGTATCGGTTTCCCTTCTTTAGAGATGTACAGCCCCTTTTCGAGAATTGCTCCTCGTTTTACCCATCTTTGTTTTTCAGCTTGCGTAGTGAGTGTCTGCATTGTCTTTAACATTTCTAATTCTAAAATCTCAGAAGGTTATAGTTCCTCATTTAAAAGAAATACTTCTGAAGCTGCTTGTTTTGCAGTTGTATCAGCTCTCGCATTACCTTTTAAAATCCTATCTTGTTGCTTGGTGTGAGCTGTGCATTTACAAATAGCTACTTTCTGAGATAACTGAATAGATTCTAAAAGATTTAAAATAAACTGTGCATGATTGATAGGTTTGCCAGTAGATGTTATCATTCCATGGTTTTTCCACTGTTGTGCAAAAACATGCACAGTAGAAAAAGCGTACTGGCTGTCAGTAAAAATGTTTAGACATTTACCCTTTGCTAAGGTACATGCCCGTGTCAAGGCAATCAATTCTGCTGCTTGTGCAGATAAGTTGTGTGGTAAAGGTTTTGCTTCTATAATCTCAGTGTCAGAAACTACTGCATATCCTACTAGGTTCTGTCCTGCAGGACCCCTTTTGCACGAACCATCCACATAGTATGTCACCTCGGCATCATCCAAGTGGACATCCGTGAGATCTTTTCTAGGTAGTGTCTTTTGCTCAATCACCTACAGGCAGCGGTGTAGTGTGCCGTCTGCAGGGGTTGGGAGCAAGGTAGAAGGGTTCAAAGTCGTGCATTGTTCAATTGTCATGTGAGGTTGGCTCAACAATATAGTCATACAGGAAAGATGCCTAGCATTGGAAAGATATGCTACCTTCTCTTGCAGTAAAATAATCGCGACAGCATGAGGCACTCTCAAAGTGAGAGGGTGGAATAAAACTACTGAGGCCGAAGACTGCACTGCCATTGCAGCTGCAACTACTGCTTGTACACAGTGAGGTAAGGACCATGCCATTGGGTCTAGTTGTGATGAATAGTAAGCAATGGGGTGTTGCTTGTCCCCATGCTGTTGTGTTAACACTGATGTCATATAACCTTGCTTACAATCTACAGTTTGGAAAAAACGTTTATGTTAGTTTGGTAATCCCAGAACTAATGAGGACGCTATTAACTGTTTCAGTTTGAGAAAGCAGATTCTGCCTCTGGTGTCCATTGTAACAAATCCTGTGCTGCCATAGGCTTTTTATATATCAGGTCAGTCAGAGGTGCAGATTCCAAGGCATAGTTTGGAATCCAACTCCGGCAAAAATTAGTTGTACCCAGGAAGGACATCATTTCCTTCTTGGTAGTGGGTTTTGGTGCATGCAAAATTGTTACTTTTCTGTCCTCATCTAATGTTCTACCTTCCTTGGATATCACATATCTTAGGTATTTGACGTTTTTTCCAAAGCTGTAGTTCATTTTTGTTTACCTTATGTCCTTCAGCGGCTAAAAAACGTAATAGTGCTATGGTATCTTCTTTGCAATCTTGCTGGGTGGGGGCCGCCAGCAAGATGTCATCAACATGAAGTAAAATCTGACTGCCTCTTGGTGGGGTAAATCTCGTCAAGTTGCTTGCCATTTCTTGTGAGAATATTGTCGGACTTTCACAATATCCCTGTGGTAGTCGCATATATGTATACCTTTTCCCCTGAAATGTGAATGCAAACCAATACTGGCTGTCAGGGTGTATCGTTATCGAAAAGAACGCATTGCTGATATCTACCACAGAAAAATATTTCTGTTGAGGTTTTAAATCATTCAACAGTGTGTGTGGGTCTGGCACTGTAGGTGCCTTTGGTATTACTGCGTCATTTACAGCTTGCAAATCTTGGACTATACGCCATTCTCCATTTGCTTTTTTAACAGGAAATAAGGGTGTATTACATGGTGAATCGGGAGATTCCACCAGCACCCCTTCCTTAAGTAAAGCTGCTATGATAGGTTTGATTCCTGCCTCTGCATCTTTTCTTAAGGGATACTGTCTTTTCTGTGGTCTAAATGCTGATTTTGGCATGATAGTAACCGGTCCCACTGTACGAATAAGTCCTACATCTGATTTTCCTATTGACCAGAGAGTTTCTGGTATATTCTGTAAGGCATTCTCTTTCTCCTTTAATAGGAGTGCTAATCAGCTGTCCTTGCTAGACTGCAAGTGTACGGCTGGGTGGGTCTGAGTTATCCAATTTAGCTTCTGTATTTGTATTCCCTGCTCTGATAGTTCTAATTCTAGCTAAGAGATGAGTGATGCACCACACCATAAAACGTATCTCAACGATTTATTCAGAGCTGTATCTCAACAAGACAAAAAACAACAAACAACAGATTAGCGCTTTCAGCTATCAAAGCCTTCTTCAGATCCAGATCCAGGTGGATCTGAAGAAGGCTTTGATAGTTGAAAGCGCTAATCCGTTGTTTGTTGTTTTTTGTCTTGTTGAGATACAGCTCTGAATAAATCGTGCGGCTCGTGGTGTGGTGCATCATCTCTTAGCTATTGTTGTGATTTTGCTGAGCAAGCTTAAACGGAACATTCTTCTGCCTTTTTGTTCATAGTTCTAATTCTGTCTGTTTCTCCCATCTCATGACTTTTTCTCCTAGGTCTGTCCATTCTGTTTCTGTCCTTGGTTAAGCTAACATGTGGTAATCGATTAGATTTATAGAGTGCAAAGAACTCCTGGGGCAATGAACAGCTGGCTACACTGTTCCCTTCTGTGTCCCAGTACAGGTTATGTAATATCAATCTGTTTGCATAAATTTTAAACAATTCTTGCTCATATTCCTTGTCAGGTCCTGGTGTGTTACAATAATACAGGGTACAGTGCAACAGGTGTTGTTTATCAATGTCAAGGGAGGGGAACTTGCTGATGGCTACATTCATTAATTCTTTGGTCACAGTCCCTGGACCAGTCGTAACCAAGTCCTGGCTCTACCAATAAAACATTTCACCCTCCGATTGCACTGCAAAGGTATCAATTTGTCGCTGTGCTTCCATACCCTGCATGGTTGGGACTACTGCTATACCAAATAGTTGCATAAGGTCTCTGCCCAAGAGGTTTACTGGGCATTTTGCAGAAACAACAATTTTGCTTTTCTGAGTCAATCCTGAAACAGGATCAGTTATTGAAATGTTACGGGAGAGGGGCTCCCAGTACAGCTGTCCATTAGCTGCTTATACCAGTATGTAATCAGGTGACTCTATGTTTTCTGGCAGTTTGGAGGGATGTATCAGGGTTCATGATGCCCCTGAGTCACACAAGAATTTGACTTCCCTCCCTTCTACCAAGAGTGTAACTTCTGGTTTTGTGTCTGCTAAATAGAGCTCCAGGCTCAATAAAGCTAGGTCTAATATTTCATTTTCTTCATTGTCAGTAACTTCCTGCACTTCCTCTATTTCTTCTGTCACAACCTCTACTCCCTCTATCACATTCTCATTTGTCCTTTCTCCACTATCCCCTTCTAGTGATTCCTGACTACCATATAGTCAGTCCTTACCCCCCTTGTCTTCCATGGTTGCCTTCTTGTTTTTCCTGCAATCCCTTGCCAAGTGTCCCTTTTTACCGCATTTGAAACATTCACCCCTTTTCTTTCGCCCTTCAAAGTTTTCTGATCGCTGATCAGATTGTTTGTTTCCCCGTGCATTTTTCTTGCCCTTTTTCCCGGACTGTACTACATAAACTTCTGCTTCATCTTCTACAGAAAATACTTGAGCTTACTTTTTCTTTTTGCTATTAAAATGCAGACAAAACATGCAGATACAGCCTAGAATATTCAAGTAATGACTGTAACCTGCTTGTACGATGATCTACCATGTGTTTTGTAATAAAACTGCTTATGGATGCAATGCTGCCTTTTAAAAATGCATTTTTTAACTGCTGTTCATATGGGGAATCTTGTGTTTGATCTTCAGGAACCTGCATTCCACAGTGGTTATTAAAACATTCTAGTAATCTGGCATAATATCGGACAATAGTTTCACCTTCTTGTTGGATGCAATGGTTAATGCAAGTCCAGTCTGCCCTAGGCTTCCATTTTTCAGAGATGCGGTCTGTAAGACCTTTTACTCTGTTGTCTAGTTCTGCGCTGCTATGAGGGAGGGGTCTGTGTGCAGCGTCACAGGGATTCCAGTTGCCACTAATCATGTGCCAATCTGGCCCCACAATTTGTCTAACTACGTTTTCTACCTCTTCTCCATTTAAGTTATAACTCAGCCTCATTCATTGTAAATCTTCTGAGAACTTTCTAAAATTAACTTTTGGATGGGGAATTCCCTCAGTGGCTTTCCGGATATCTTCCGGAGTCCAAGGCCTATACACTAAAATAGTTGGGTCCTGACCGTCTTGTCCTGCCTGAGGATTGGGTACTTCTATAAGTGGACATATTTCTTCTTCACTCATAGATCGTGAATTCTTAACCATCTGATATAACTCAATGCCTTCATTTGAGTTACCTGCCCGTATTCGAGACCTGGTCCCGATGGGACCTCTAATAAATGGTTTTACTTTTGCAATGTCTCTATTTTCAGTGACAACAGGATATCGTGGGGGTGGACTAACCTGTTCACTTGCTTCATATTCTGGTAAGGGAGGCGGAAGGGCCGATGCTATTACTAAGTTATTGTCCTCCTTATCTAAAAACATTGTTTTTGAATTGTTGTTCTTTTGTTTCCTACGGTTTACTTCCTCAATCCACCTGTGTGCCTGAGGAATTCCTAATTGGGGTTGCTTTTTTACCCGACCTTTGGAATCGGTTTTGAGCTGTTTGACAAGTTTGATAAGCGAGGATTTTTCTAATTTTCCGTCGAATTCATATTTATTAACCCATTTTGAATAATATTTAATATTGTCAGTGCGCTGCGACTGCATGTATTTTACGTCTTCGGTTAAAGGCGGATTTTGGGGTCTTTTTGTGCAATTATTACCCATTTATTCTACCCTTTTGATCGTTACGTAACTTCTCTTATTTTTAACATGGTACCACGGATTTTGTTATAGTCTCTTCAGAATGACTGCCTACCTATTCTGATTCTCCTGATCTATGACAAGACACTAATCTTTTCTGTCCCTGACTTGTAAAATACAGTCTTGACAAAAAACAATACAAATCTAGTCCCTGATCTAAAACAGAAAACAGAAAAAAGTAGATTCACCTTACCTGAGCCTACGTGATTGATCACCTGGTTCGTGGAGACCCGTCCTTCAGTCGCAGATCAGAAAGTGGCTGGCCTCTTTTGTATGACAATTCAGTAGGAGAGCTTTTCAAATAAGAAGAAAGTACAGTTTTGTACCTACCATAAATGTAGATGTTCGAGTGCTAATACAGCTGCAGTAATCACAGATGGGTTTTCTGCCGTCAGGCGGGTCCTCGGTCGGCCGAATTCCAAAGTCTAGGTCCGGCGTCGGTTGTTGTCGCTTTCTTTCCTGACGTCAGTGCGACAGGGGTATATAAGACACAGCCGACGCCATATTCTTCAGTCTTTCTTGCCCCAGATGTCAGGTGCCCCCAGAAGGAAGGCAATACATAAATTATATATATATATATTCATGCAATGCAATATAATCAAAAATCAGAAATTGCAAGCAAATATACCATAGAAGGATAACCCAATCAGGTTGTATGAGGAGGGGTTAGCCCCTAGGCCTTTACCAAGAGGGGAAGGAGGGAGGGAAACCTGTACTGCAGCTGTATTAGCCCTCGAACATCTACATTTATGGTAGGTACAAAACTGTACTATGTTCATCGTGCATACAGCTGCAGTAATCACAGATGGGTAGAATCCCAAAGCTACACACAGGGTGGTAGGCACTAGGTGGAACTGGGATGAGCCAGAATGCCCTGCAACACAGCAGTGGCAAAGCCTGCTCTAGTTTTGGAGGATAAAGGCAGGTGGTAGTGTTTGGTGAAGGTATGCACAGAACTCCAAATGGCTGCCTCCAAAATATCTTTGGTAGGAACTCCTCTGAGGAAGGCTGTAGAGGTAGCTGTGGCCCTGGTGGAGTGGGATCTGATGCCTGCAGGGACAGATTTTCCATGAAAGGAGTAACAAAACCGTATGCAGTGGCCTATCCATTTTGAAATTGTCTGTTTGGTAACTGGCTTCCCTTGAGCTCCTACAGCATAGGACACAAAAAGTTGTTCTGATTTCCTGAAAGGTTTTGTTCTGTCCAAATAATAACGTAGTTGTCTATGGATGTCTAAGGAGTGAAGCAGCCTTTCCCCTTTGTTTTGAGGATTGGGGTAAAAGGTAGGTAAGTGTATGGCTTGATTTAAAGCTACCCTGGATACCACTTTAGGCATAAATGATGGGTTGGTTCGAAGGGAAACCCTGTCCTGATGGAAGATGAGAAATGGCTGCACAGCCATGAGGGCTTGTAGTTCCGAAACCCTACGAGCTGAGGTAATGGCCAGAAGGAAAGCTGTTTTCCAGGACAAATATTGCAAATCTGTTGAGGCAGCTGGTTCAAAGGGAGGCAATGTTAATTTTTCTAGAATGTAATTAAGATCCCAGGCTGGTATTGGTTGTTTCCTTGGAGGTCTTATATTCTTAGCCCCTCTGAGGAACTGTCTTAAGAGTGGGTGAGAGAATAAGGGTGGATCAGTGTTGAATTCTGCAGAAATGGCAGAGGCATGAATTTTTATGGAGGAAAATGAAAGTCCACTGTTCAACAGCTCAGCTAGATACTGTAATATCTGAGGCAAATTCAGTTTTCTAGGATCCTGTCCTTTTTTCTCATTCCAAGAGCAAAACCGTTTCCATTTTGCGGAGTAAGCCTTTCTAGTAGATGGCCTTCTGGCCTCCAAAATGACATCCTGCACCTCTTTGGAGTGTAGGGTCTGTTGTGATGTTAAGGAATTTTCCATGCAGCGAGACTGAGTGTTTTCAGCTGACTGTGAAGAGTTTTGTAGCTGTGCTGAGTCAGTAGAAGAGGCATTAGAGGTAGGGACCAGGGAGGAGTATGCGTTAGGCTCCTCAGGAGTGGGTACCAGTGTTGTCTTGGCCAGTCTGGAGCAAATCAGTATCATCTTCGGTCTGTCTGCTCTTGCTATCAAGAGCACCTTGGGCAGAAGAGGCAAAGGTGGGAAAGCGTAAACTGTCCATGCTGCCCAACTGAAAGAAAGGGCGTCCACTCTCCAGGCCTTTGGATGAAAGGTCCTTGAACAGAACTTTTCCAATTGATGATTCCTGTGGGAGGCGAAGAGATCTATGTCTGGCCTTCCCCACGCTTGGATTATCTTTGTAAAAACTTGAGGGTACAACTTCCATTCGTGTGGGTCTGTCATATTTCTGCTTAGATTGTCTGCCAGCGTGTTTTCCAAACCTGGCAAGTACTGTGCTTGAAGTTCGATTTGCCATTCCAGAGCCAAGTTCCAAAGTGACATGGCTAGTCTGCACAGGGGGTAAGAATGTGTTCCTCCTTGTTTGTTTATGCACCACATTACTGTGGTGTTGTCTGTTCTTATCAATAATTGCCATGGATGCAGGAGGTCCTTGAAAGCTGTAATTGCATTTATCACTGCTAGCATTTCTTTTTGATTGATGTGAAGGTGCTTTTCCTTTTGGGACCATTTGCCCTGAATGCACCTTCCTGTCATGTGTGCCCCCCAGGCGTAGTCTGAGGCGTCTGTTGTGATGACTTGATTTGCTTGAGGCTTGCAGAATGGAAGACCTGTGTTTGTTTGACATGCTTGGGCCCACCATAGAAATTCCTTTTGCAAACATGGGATTATTGGTATTATTGTTTCCAAACTGTGGCTGTGTTGAGACCATAGGTTTTTTAGGTACCATTGAAGTTTCCTCATGTGCAACTTTGCACATGGGATTAAAAGAATGCAAGATGCCATGAAGCCCAGAGCCTGCAGGATTTTCCTTGCAGTAAGCCTGGTACAGTTTGCTAGCATTTTGAAGTACTGAGTTAGTTGCCCTTGTTTTTCTGGCGTGAGATAGGCCATCTGGATGCTTGTGTCCAAGTTGGCACCCAGGAAGGTTATTTTCTGAGATGGTGTTAGCCTGGATTTCTCTTTGTTGACTGTGTATCCCAGAGAACTCAATAACCGTGTTACATAAGCCAGATGTTCCAGAAGTATGTGCTTGCTGTCCGCTTGGATCAGGCAGTCGTCCAAATAAGGGTAAATTTGTATCCCTTGAAGTCTGCAGTAGGCAATTACTGATGCCAGGCATTTCGTGAATACTCTGGGCGCAGTAGATAAGCCAAAGGGCAATGAAGAGAATTGATAGTGGATTGAACCTGCAAGAAATCTGAGGTATCTTCTGCAGCTTTGTCTGATTGGGACATGCAGGTATGCCTCCTTGAGGTCCAATGTTACCAGCCAAAATTCCTTGCCCAGCATGGGAAGAAGCTGCTGTAATGTGAGCATCTTGAATTTTGATGCAGTAGAAATGTGTTTAGGATGGATAAGTCCAAAATGGGTCTCCAGTCGGTTCCTTTCCTTGGTACCAGAAATAGTCTGGAATAAAAACCTTGACCTTGTTCGTGAGTAGGTACCTCTTGAATAGCTTTCATGTCCATGAGCTTTGAAATTTGTATTTGTGCCTCTGCCCTTTGATTGTGTGGCAGGTTTGGCATGCCTCTCATTTTTGGAAGAGTGTGAAAATGAAATCTGTAGCCTCTGTTTATAATGTCCAGGATCCATTTGTCTGTCGTGATAATATGCCAATTTCTTGTAAATAATGCCAGCTTTCCTCCCAAGGGTGCTGCCAGCTGAGACTTGCTTGGCATGAAAAGGAGGAAGTCATTGGGTTTGTTTCCTGTATTGTTGTGAACTGTCTTCGCCACCTCTTGGTGCTGGAGTTTTCCATTGTCTGCCTCTATATGATCCTTGAGATTGCCCTCTGCCCCTTGTGTGCCTGTATCTACCTCTTTGGGGCTTGTCCATGGCTGGAAAAGACCAGTTTTTAGAAGGCCAATTTCTGCTAAAACGTGGTGGTTGAACCTGTAGAAAAGCTTTGACAGTTTGCATAGATTTATCTTTTTCTTCCATTTTCCGTAGTATCTCCTCAGCATTAGTGCCAAATAGTACATCCTTTTGTAAAGGAACATCTAGTAGTTTAGCTTTAACATGATCAGGCAAGATTTGTTCCCTAAGCCAGGCATGTCTATGAATGACTGATCCTGTAACAGCAGCTCTACTTGAGGCCTCTAAAGCATCATAGCCACATTGTAAGGTGTGTTTACCCACTTGTTCTGCACTATGCATCATATCCTGCAACTCCTTCAAATCTGGTTGTTCAGGTTGAGACATTTTATTTCTTAATTGTGATAACAGAAACTGCTGATATTTAAGCATATGGAACTGATAATTTAAGGCCCTCATGGCTAGGGTGGCCGAGGTATATACCTTTTTTCCCCACCTTTCTAAGGATCTAGACTCTCTTTCGGAAGGTAGTGGATTCTTAGCAGTAGAGGCCTTCATTCCCTTGGGGCCTTGAGAAATGGTTTCAGGGTCAGCATTATGGCTTTTGTAAAGAAATTGGTGAGAGTTAGGAACTCTGTAGTACCTATCAGGCTTGACTGGGGCAGGAGGCAGGGAATCCGGATTAAGGCATGCCTCCGAGTAAACATCATCAAGTATGTCCAAGACAGGAGGTATCGCCAGAGGTCTGTGTTGAGGTAACAAAATAAATTCCCTAAGTCTTTTCTTGGAATCAGAAAAGTCTTGGCCTTCCCAATGGAAGTGTTCCCTCAAGGTGTGCAAGGTTTCCCCAAAAGAAAAATCCTCTGGGGGAGATACAGAAGGAATGGACTGCTCTGCATCAGAATCTTCAAAAGGGGAGTACAAATGTTCCTCTACATCAGAATGTTCTGAAAAAATGGAGCCCTGGTCAGAAGAGGGAGAATCTTCCTCCACTCTGGGTCTCTTGTCTGGAGGGGGTTGGGAACCTATGATAAAAGTAATTAAATCCTCAGCCATTTTTAGCATCTGCTTTTTAGGCATGGGGCCTGGAGATGGGCCCTGTGCAACAGGCCTCCTGGGATGCATGGCTGATTTGGACTTAGTAAAGGCCTTAATGGAAAAGGAAGATGAGGGTCTAAAGACACCATGGGTGGAAGTGGACCTGTCCACATTAGGAGACTCAACACTCACAGTGGCTTCGGTGGTTGTAGTCTGGGTATGGGCCGAGGAACCTGCGGTCTCGGTTACAGAAGACACCGCCAAAGAAGTGTCGTCGGTAGGCAGGGGCTGCATAGGCGTCTCGCTGAGAACCGGACCACGTGCAGCCGGTTTTGGCGTGGTGTCGGTGGAGACCGCGGACCTCGCGTGTCGGTCCTTGTCCTTGCGTTTTTTGGACAAAACGGTAGTCGGAGTCTCCAACGACAATTTATAATCAAAGGCTTTACCAAAAAAGTGTTGGGCGAACTCTGCCCGACGCTTGATAGTGCGTTTATTGAAAGTAGCGCAAAAGCGACAGCCCGAGACGTCGTGGTCTGGGCCTAAACAAGGTATGCAGAGGGAATGGAAATCCTTATGCGGTATTTGCTTCCCACAAGAAATACAATTGTTAACTTTGTCTGACATCGGTCTGAGGCAAGAAAAGTTTCCCCAACGGGGTACTTAGCTTTAAAGAAGACTTCGGTTTACAATTTTTCGTAAATTCAGGAGCTGGCCGACCGGCACTTGCGAACTGCTTCTGCTTCGGGCACCGTGCGGCAAAATCAGGAAAGAAAGCGACAACAACCGACGCCGGACCTAGACTTTGGAATTCGGCCGACCGAGGACCCGCCTGACGGCAGAAAACCCATCTGTGATTACTGCAGCTGTATGCATGATGAACATCCGATATGGTTTCTTCCCCACACGGTTTCAACCACCTGGCCCGTCTCATCCGAGGTGAAGTGAGGATTCCGGTCCGAAGGACCAATCTGTCAAAGGAAAAATCTTCAAAGACCAATTCACGTAAGGTTCAGGTATGGCACTCTTTATTACTTGCAGCAAGGAGACAAAACATGCAGATACAGGATTTTGCCTAAATTACTAGTAGGCAGTATGCTTCTTTTATACAGTTCTATGAAATGTAACTTTTCTATGGTTGACGTAGTTAGACACAGCTTTCTGTATTATTCTATGGAAAAAAAGAAGTTATGTTCTTACCATAACGTTCCATGTGGAGTGTTCAGCTACTTTGTTTTACACGGGTTGAGCCGATCCTCGGCTCGCGTCGCATAGCAAAGCTCTGCATCTAAGAGAAGCTCGAGACCAGGCTATATCCCACAATCCTCCCTGCCATTACTCAGATCTAGTTTGCAAGCAAACCAGAAAAAAACAATAACCCTGAGGTATTAAGGCTACATACTGCTACAAAGGAAAAAATTTAGAGACACCATCTCACTGACAACCAACTAGGGGTAAAGAAAGATACCCGGAAGAGGTAAAGACATGTGGACCAGACTCTAGTCCTACTCGTTCTTCCAAACTGTGAGGGAGGGAAAGGGAATGTAAAACAAAGGCGAGATGAACACTCCACATGGAACGTTATGGTAAGAACATAACTTCTTTATGTGAGAGTGTTCAATCTCGCCGTTTGTTTTACACGGGTAGCATCCCTAGCTCCGTCACCCTGAGTGACTCATGGAAGAACGTTCCTGAGCACAGTGGAACCAAAGGATGTCCTGTCTTTGGAGGCTTTGTCAACCCTATAATGAGTGATGAAAGTATGTGGTTTAGACCACGTGGCTGCTGCACAAATCGTGTCCAAAGGCAGGCGAGCTGCATGAGCCAAGGAAGTGGAGACGGACCTAGTAGAATGGCCTTTTGGTTTGGTGGGTAAGGCCTGATTTGATTTAGAATACAGAAAGGCTATACAATCAGTAAGCCATTTAGAAAGAGTGCGTTTAGTAACTGCCATGCCCTTTACATTATCTGCAAATGCAACAAAAAGTTGATCTGTTTTTCTGTAGTCTTTAGTCCTGTCTAAATAAAATCTGAGTTGTCTGTGGACATCTAACTTGTGCAACATATATTCCAACTTGCTGGTATGGTTTTTGAAGAAAGTAGGGAGTTCAATGGATTGATTAATATTTATGACAGAGCATACCTTAGGAAGGAAGGACGGATTTGTTCGTAAAGAAACCCTATCTGGGTGAAAATTTAAGTAAGGAGGTTTAATAGACAGTGCTTGCAGCTCTGAAACTCTCCGAGCTGAAGTAACCGCTACAAGAAAAAGAGTCTTCCAAGACAGAAATTTCAGGGGGCAAGAAGAGGCTGGTTCGAAAGGTGGTAACATTAGTTGTGACAACAACAAATTTAAATTCCATGGGAATAAAGGGTCTCTGACAGGAGGTCGAAGATAGAAGGAACCTTTCATAAAAGCTTCACAAAGCCTGTGGGACATGATAGAAGAACCATTCTCACCAACATGGAAGCTGGATATGGGAGCCAACTGCACTCTTAATGTGGAAGTAGAGGCCCCTTCATGGAAAAGGATGGAAAGAAATTCTAGGATTTTATGTAAAGGAGCAACCAAGGGGTCCAAGTGTTGATTAGATGCCCAGTACACAAAGCGTTTCCATTTACTGTTGTAAAGTTTTGTGGTGGAAGCCTTATGAGAGGCAACCAAAATGCGTTGCACTGCCGGAGAAAGAAGCTCAGACCTGGCTAGGCGGGGAAGTGGAGCAGCCAAGCTGCTAGTTTGAGGGATAGAAGAGATGGGTGAAAAACTCCCGACGAATGTGTCAGTAGATCTGGTACTGGGTCCAGGATCCAAGGTTCCTCTGTTTGATGGGCTCGAAGAAAGGGGAACCATATCTGTCGAGGCCAGAATGGGGCTATGAGTATAATTGTCCTTTCCAGGTTCATGGCTTTCTGGAGAAATCTGGAAATCAAGGGGATAGGTGGGAATGCATATAGGAGACCCGGGGGCCAATCGTGTATCAGTGCGTCCCTGGGGACATCCCCTGGAGGGGGTAGAAGGGCAAAATAGCTACTGCATTTGGTATTCATCGGGGAGGCGAATAGATCGCAGCAAGGCTGGCCCCATTTGCGGAAAATTCTCTCCGCCACTTGTAGTTTGAGGGACCACTCGTGAGGTAACAGGATGGCTCTGCTCAACCTGTCCGCAATGACGTTGGATGACCCCGGGATATGCGTTGCTATCAGAAAGCGACCCGTGGACTCTGCCCATTGCCAAATTCTCATGGCCTCTCTGCATAATGGGTAAGATCTGGTTCCCCCTTGTTTGTTTATGTACCAGACTACAGACATGTTGCCTGTCTGAACAGCTACTGTCCCTAGAGGTAGGAGGGTTTGAAAGTGTTGCAACGCCAGGAACACCGCCCACATTTCTAGAACATTTATGTGCAGGTTGTACTCGATGTTGGACCATTCCCCTTGGACTGTTCTTCCCTGAAAAAGTCCCCCCCACCCTATCAGGGAAGCGTCCGTGGTTATAGTGGCTGTCGGATTTGGTAGAACAAATGGACGACCCATAGTGAGGTCCTGGCTGGACACCCACCATGAGAGGTCTCGTTTGCAAGAATCTGTTATCAGGATCTCGTACTTTAGGGGTAACTGTTGGAACGACCACTGCGTGAACAGTAGCCATTGGAGTAGTCTCATGTGCAGCCTTCTCATGGGAATCGCAATCAGGGACACTGCAATGAGACCCAAAACTTTCAATACCAATTTGGCCGGGGCTTTCCTGCATTGCAGCAGAAGAAGAACCTGTTCCTTGAGGGATGAAGCCCTTACTTGAGGGAGCTTTACTAATGTTAAACGGGTATCTAGGTCCACTCCGATAAATGAAATATGCTGTGAGGGCAGCAAGACAAATTTTCTGAAGTTTATGGAAATCCCTAGGTGGGAACAAAGGTTGACTGTATAGTTTCTTGCTCGTATGAGGAGACGCTCGGTGGTGGCATTGAGGAGCCAGTCGTCCAGATAGGGAAACACCCGGAATCCTAGACATCTCAAGTGAGATGCTACCACTGCCATGCATTTGGTGAATACCCTGGGGGCTGAGGTGAGCCCAAAGGGCAGGGCTCGAAATTGAAAATGACTGACTCCCAGCCGGAAGTGCAGGTGATCTCTGGACGGTCTGGCCATCTTGATGTGGTAGTACGCGTCCTTGAGATCTATTGAGCACATCCAGTCGTCCTTCTGTAAAAATGGAAGGATCGATTGAAGCGTGACCATCCGGAACTTTTCCTTCTTTACGAAGGTATTGAGATTGCTGAGATCCAAAATGGGTCTCCAGTCCCCTGTCTTTTTCGGAACTAAAAATAACCTTGAGTAAGTTCGGATCCTTTTGGTCCGGGACTGGCTGAATGACTCTTTTTGAGCAGCTTTGAAATTTCTATTGCTGCTTGGCCTGCATGACGGGTGGCACATCTGGAGACCTTCTTTGCTGGGGTGGAGTTGACATAAGGGTATTTTGTATCCTCTGGTTACAATGCTTTTACCCAGGAGTCTGAGGTGAGAGTTTGCCAGGCCTGTGGGTATAAAGCCAGCGACCCGACTGCCTCCAGGGCAGGACATTCAGGCCTCCATTCAGGAGTGCTGGAAAGGCTTACCAGGAATAGTATCCCTGTCGCCTTGGTTCTGCGGACCCCCGTCTTCCATGTCTGCCCCCCCTCTGCCTCTGGGGGGGGGGGGGGTTCACTCTGTGTGGCCTGGGAAGATCCCTGGGTTCTACGGGACCACATTTTTCCGCCTCGTTGCCCTTTGGGGTACGGTCTGGATGGAACGGAAAAACGGACTCCGACAGCAGACAGAGTCTTTCCTTCTTGCTCACACCGAGTTAATGTCTCTTTCACTTTGGGCCCAAAAAGAGTGGCACCATCAAAGGGGGCGTTGGCGAAAGAAGACTTGAAGGCTTCCGCAAAAGAGCACAGCCGCATCCAGGATTGTCTTCGTAGAGCAATCGCTGAAGCTGCGGCCCTACTCGACCCTTCAGCCGCATACGAGATGAGCCTCATGGACGAGTTCACTACGGAGGTAAGGGTGTTAAGTTGTGCTGTCACCTTATCTGAAACAGCAGCATCTGTGTTACCCTGGAGGGTATCTCTCAACTCCTTGATGAGATCCCTCTGTAGTCGTGTAAAATGTGTCAAATAGTTTAGCGAACGCATGGAAAAAGTCGCTGAACTAAAAACGCTTCCGTATCTGTCCATAGTCCTAGAATCCTTATTAGGAGGATGAACAGAGGAGGAAGACTCGACATCTCCTTTTAGTGGCTGCTGCCACCACCATAGCACGGGACTCCTTTGTTAGATATGTCTTGTCCTGGGGCAGTAATAAATTTACTTGGCTTTCTAGGGACCGGTTCCACTGTGTCCGGTGTCTCCACGCCCTTGAGCGATCAATTCCATTAACTCATCGAGGCGGAGTAACCCAGGAGGTAGAAGGTTGAGCACCAAATGCCTTCAGCAACACTGACTTCGTCCTCAGTGGGGCTAGGGACTGCCAATCACCCTCTGTTTTAATATCTCCAATATGTCCGCAAATGAGACATCTTGAGTGTGATTTTGGGGACCCCTCGACTCATCCAAGACAGTGACAGAAGTTAAAGATTCCTGTGGGTAGTCTAAGTGCCTCCTCTTGCACAAACTTTTCCTCGGGACCTCATCGGAGGGATTCGGTGAGGCCTCAGAGGAACAGGGGCATCCTCTAGGGATGGCTGAGACAATGGTGCTCCACGCTTTGGATGTGTCGTGGGAACAGAAACAGAGCGGCTCCTTAGGGGAGGGAGAAGACGCGTCCGATGTAGTGGTTGTCTGTGTAAACAAAACCTTCCTCATGAGGTCAAAAACCCCTGAACCTCGGGCCGAGGACTCTCCCGGTTCCGAAGAACATGGAAGAATCCGAGACACGGGGCCCATGGGTCTCGACCCCGAGGACGGAGCCAAGCCAATCTGCGCCGAGGCCCCGAGAGGGAGAGTCGGCACCGAAAGGTCGGTACGACTCTCGGTCACGGAACCAAGGAGAGATCGTAGACTCCGAGACTCACCTATCGGTTCCGATGGAGTCGAGGTAAGTGGTGTCGATCGTGCAATGGACGGTTTCGGCACCGATGGCTCCACTATCATCGGCTCATCCTCTTCCAGCTCCAAAGACTGGATGGGTCTCGAAGGAGGACCTGTTGGAGATAAAGGGAGGCCTTCTAGTTTCGACACCAACTGGGAGGAAACTGCAATCAATTTGGAAAGAGCCGTGTTCTCCATCAGTTTCTGCATGACACGATCCACATCAGTATCAGATAATGGTCTGGAAGAACGGGTCGAAGGAGCCGAAGATGGCACCGACCGAAGAATCGACGGTGGCAGTAGTTCCGACACTGGTTCCAAGACCTGGGGCTCAGTGAGAGACAAACGTTCGACGCTCGGCCCCGAAGTCTGTGGAACCGTGAGCGAACTCTGGAAGTTGTACTCGAGCCGATGACATGGGCTCCGACATCTTGACCCTTCAAGACTTAGAAGCCTGGTCCGACTTGTCCAAGGCTTCTTGGAAAGCAGACTTAAGAAGCCCCCTATCAATAAGTTTCCTGCGTCTATCTGTCATGACCCTCCCACTGAAGGAATGGCAAATGGAGCAATCCTCTTGCAAGTGGAGGGCCAAGACAGTAGACGAGAAGTGTGGTTGTCAGTGATGGACATTTTCTGTCCACACTGACACCTTTTGAAACCACTCTTTACTTTCTCAGACATACTTAAAAGAAGTGAAGGTTTAAATTTAAAGGGAATTTATAGTTAGAAAAGGGTAGGCCCCAAAGGGAAACCTATAGAAAAAAACTAACTATAAACCACACACAAACACACTACAGTAAATAAAATATAAGTATAACTATAGAAGAATAATAACTTTTTAAGACTAAAAAGAAGAAAAAAAGACTATCTTATCTGTTATAACTACAAATCTCTGGTCCGAGCTCTCTGTAGCGATGTGACCTGTTGCAGCGGCAAACTAGATCTGAGTAATGGCAGGGAGGATTGTGGGATATAGCCTGGTCTCGAGCTTCTCTTAGATGCAGAGCTTTGCTATGCGGCCGACTCGGAGCCGAGGATCGGCTCCGAACCCGTGTGTAAAAACAAACGGCGAGATTGAACACTCTCACATTGTTACTTAGATTTCCTGCTGACATGTCCAGATTTAAAACTCACTATGTGTTACATAGAAAATGTTACTTGGATTTCCTGCTGACATGACTGGATTTATGAAAAACTTTTGAGAAAAACAACCTGGTCTTGGGGCTTTATTTTTAGCCCACTACAAACTTTCTATTCTTCAATTGTGCAGTTCTAATATATATGTGTTACATTTCAAGGTACATTTCTAGCTTAGGTACAAGTAATGCTGACTACAGTTTATATTTTCAAGCAGCCTTTGTTTTCATTATCGATAGCTTCAGCAGTTATGTACTTTTCTCATAGCATAAGCAGAAAATCAATAACTCTTTGTTTAAATCTTATGACATTAGTAGAAATGAAACATCTATTATTATTTTCATGACATTAGCAGAAATCAAATGCTTTCCTGTTAATTTCCAAAGCATAAGCAGATCATAGCTGCGCATATGACATAACAGGATTGGAATGTAGCTTCTGCAGATTTATGCAGTGTGAACAGAATAAATGTATTAACCCTTTTTAAACCTCGAATGCACTAAGCATGCATATTACTAATACATATTTTTCTAACAAGTTATTAACTGGATGGCCTCTGGATGAAATTTTAGAGAATCCACTCACCAGATGGTCCATACTCTCATGTCTTTCAATAAATATGTCACCTCTGTGTTTTCTACCACCAGTGATATAATTTGGACTAAGCTTCCTCCCAAGAGAAGAACTAGTGACATAATATGTACTAAGCTCCCTCCCAAGATGAGAACTACCAAAGATGAGGACATTTAAAATCTGGCCTTTTACTTCAGTAACAATAGGATATGCACCTACAGTATAACATGAGTGCACGCTTCACTCCTTCACTGAGCCACTTCCTTCTGTGCAGCTGTTGGGCCTTTCAACTCTGTGAGCTATAATGAGCCCTTTTTTCCTTGCTCCTAGCTTGTAATAACATTTCATTTAAAATGCTAAGCAATACATAACTGCATAATCTAATGTTTTATGATATTGTTTGCAAGACTGTGCAGCTAAAGTCTACCTTGCATATTATTTAATGATATAATGCTTACTGTAACTTGAAAATTTCTTGTTTATTGTCACAGAGCTGTCTCCCCAAGAATCCACTGAAAATGGCATCTCCCAGCTAGTCATTTATGGTTAATAAATGCAAATAAATAAACATGTAGTTTATTTATTTGTCTGTCTTACCTATCTGTCAAATTATATTTGTCCGTCTACTTGCCTATCTGTCAAATAATTAAATATGTTTCACAAGCATTTTTTCTTTACTCAGACATGCCACAAAAATGTCAATACTTTTTCTGTAGTTAGCTATTACCTTTGATAATGTAGCTGTATCTTTCCCCTGAGGCACCTTTTTGTCAGTACATTTGTTCTGGTCCTCCACATGTGCTTCTGAGGGTTGAACTTGCAGTGCTTCCTTCTTAGTGTCTACATGCTTTTCCACATGAGGCTGTACTGGCAGGTAAGAGTTGTTCTCTTCTTTCATTATTTCAGCAGTCTGAAGCCAAAAAGAAAGAAATTTAATGACCAATACCCCAATATTAGCTTAAAAGAATGTCACTATGCTATTATGATGGGAGTTTGAGGAGAGTTGTAGGAGGCGCTGCTGCATTTAAGCTTGCAACACAATATCAACAGGAAAGAAACTGAGATGTAATAACTAGAAATGGGTTACTCTGACCAGTCCAAAATAAAAACAAGGACAGTGTTTTTGATCATACTGATCATAACATCATTTTTATGCCCAAGTTAGAACACTTGAATTCATGTCTCTGAACCCAACTGAAAAAATCAAAACTAAAAAAGTGGAAACGTAACATAAACAAAGCTAAACAAACAACATGTTAGGTCGGCAAGGAAAAGAAGTATGCAATTAAAAACAGACTCTGTTAAGTGCTTAAATTCTTTTAATGTAACTCACAAGAACTTCATCAGAAACAGACCCACAGAGTTCTCGCAACACTTAAATACACAAACCAACATACCACATGACCAATCAATTAACTTAAGAGTCATTAAGTACAATAAGCTTAAATCTCCGTTTTAAACATATCCAACAAAATAACTATTTAAATAAGTTAACAATCATAATTAAATTCTTCGATTTAAAAAAAAAAAACATTTAATGTTTGTAACATCATTCAGCCTGGTGACTTGTCAAAAGATAAATGTATCTGCTATAATGCTTCCTTGACTTCAAGTCCTGCTATAATGCTTCCTTGACTTCAAGTCTTGTACTGAAGTCATCAATTAAAGGGGACATAACTACACTGTCTGCAACATAAAAAGAAAATTTCCTAAAATTACAAAAAGCAAGTGCATGTTTGGCTAATGCACTCTTTAAATCCCTCTTTTTTATAGCTGTAACATGTTCATGCAGCTCTGAAACTCTCCGAGCTGAAGTAACCGCTACAAGAAAAAGAGTCTTCCAAGACAGAAATTTCAGGGGGCAAGAAGAGGCTGGTTCGAAAGGTGGTAACATTAGTTGTGACAACAACAAATTTAAATTCCATGGGAATAAAGGGTCTCTGACAGGAGGTCGAAGATGGAAGGAACCTTTCATAAAAGCTTTACAAAGCCTGTGGGACATTATAGAAGAACCATTCTCACCAACATGGAAGTTGGATATGGCAACAACAAATTTAAATTCCATGGGAATGCACTCGGATGACTGCAAACTTCGACCTCCTGTCAGAGACCCTTTATTCCCATGGAATTTAAATTTGTTGTTGTCACAACTAATGTTACCACCTTTCGAACCAGCCTCTTCTTTTACAACAGTAAATGGAAACGCTTTGTGTACTGGGCATCTAATCAACACTTGGACCCCTTGGTTGCTCCTTTACATAAAATCCTAGAATTTCTTTCCATCCTTTTCCATGAACACAGGAGGGTTATGCCTGACAAAGTTTGCAGATGACTGCAAACTGGGCGCCATAGTCGAAAACACATCTGACACAGATATCCTCCAGAAGGGCCTCACAGAAACGGATAACTGGTGCCAGAGCCATGGCCTGAAGTTAAATGCCAAAAAATGCATAGTCATACCCTTCGGGAAAAACAAGGTTACCCCTAGCTACCATATAGGTGGCAATCCACTGAGCACAGAAAAAGTCATCAGGGATCTGGGGACCCAAGTTGACAGTAGCCTTTCATTTGACACTCATGTTGCTAAAGTAGTTAGGAAAACCTTCTCTATCGCCCACCTGATCATGAAGGGATTCACATCTAGATCAAGGGAGGTCATCGTCCCCCTGTACTCATCACTCATTAGACCTATGATTGAGTACAATGCCCGTTCGAATGTATCTGACCAGACACCTGCTGCAGCTTGAAAGGCCCCAAAAGTTCCTCACCAAAAGGATAAAGGGTCTCAAAAATATGTCTTATGCTGCCCGACTGAAAGAACTCCAGCTCTATTCAGTCTCATACCGCTTGCTCAGAGGTGACCTGTGCCTGACATATAAGGCCATGTCAAACCCAGATTTGATGAATATTCTTCACCTCAAAAATCTAGATCCCTCAGAACCACAAGGCGGAGACTTAAACCTTGACACGGTTATAAATAGAACGTGCTGGAGGGACAGATTCATCACCCAGAGACTCCCTATGCTGTGGAACAAAATCCCGGTACATGTGAGGCAGAGCACCTCGCTGGCCTTGTTCAAGAGGAATCTTGACCAATGGATGGGAGATCGCAGATATACCCCAGGGATTACTTCAGTGTCACTGCTTGACAGAGGCACAGAAAAATGATAGGCATAGTTTTTATTCAAACTAAAGGGGTGGCGAAAGCCACATAACTATGGGCTAGGCTTATAAATGCCCTTGGGCAGATAGCCTAGTATGAACCTATGAACCTATAAAGTTTTGTGGTGAAAGCCTTATGAGAGGCAACCAAAATGCGTTGCACTGCCGGAGAAAGAAGATCAGACCTGGCTAGGCGGGGAAGTGGAGCAGCCAAGCTGCTAGTTTGAGGGATAGAAGAGACGGGTGAAGAACTCCCGACGAATGTGTCAGTAGATCTGGTACTGGGTCCAGGATCCAAGGTTCCTCTGTTTGATGGGCTCGAAGAAAGGGGAACCATATCTGTCGAGGCCAGAATGGGGCTATGAGTATAATTGTCCTTTCCAGGTTCATGGCTTTCTGGAGAAATCTGGAAATCAAGGGGATAGGTGGAAATGCATATAGAAGACACGGGGGCCAATCGTGTATCAGTGCGTCCCTGGGGACATCCCCTGGAGGGGGTAGAAGGGCAAAATAGCTTCTGCATTTGGTATTTATCAGGGAGGCGAATAGATCGCAGCAAGGCAGGCCCCATTTGCGGAAAATTCTCTCCGCCACTTGTAGTTTGAGGGACCACTTGTGAGGTAACAGGATGGCTCTGCTCAACCTGTCCGCAATGACGTTGGATGACCCCGGGATGTGCGTTGCTATCAGAAAGCGACCCGTGGACTCTGCCCATTGCCAAATTCTCATGGCCTCTCTGCATAATGGGTAAGATCTGGTTCCCCCTTGTTTGTTTATGTACCAGACTACAGACATGTTGTCTGTCTGAACTGCTACTGTCCCTAGAGGTAGGAGGGTTTGAAAGTGTTGCAACGCCAGGAACACCGCCCACATTTCTAGAACATTTATGTGCAGGTTGTACTCGATGTTGGACCATTCCCCTTGGACTGTTCTTCCCTGAAAAAGTCCCCCCCACCCTATCAGGGAAGCGTCCGTGGTTATAGTGGTTGTCGGATTTGGTAGAACAAATGGACGACCCATATTGAGGTCCTGGCTGGACACCCACCATGAGAGGTCTCGTTTGCAAGAATCTGTTATCAGGATCTCGTACTTTAGGGGTAACTGTTGGAACGACCACTGCGTGAACAGTAGCCATTGGAGGAGTCTCATGTGCAGCCTTCCCATGGGAATCGCAATCAGGGACGCTGCCATGAGACCCAAAACTTTCAATACCAATTTGGCCGGGGCTTTCCTGCATTGCAGCAGAAGAAGAACCTGTTCCTTGAGGGATTTAGCCCTTACTTGAGGGAGCTTTACTAATGTTAAATGGGTATCTAGGTCCGCTCCGATAAATGAAATATGCTGTGAGGGCAGTAAGACAGATTTTTTGAAGTTTATGGAAATCCCTAGGTGGGAACAAAGGTTGACTGTATAGTTTCTGCTCGTATGAGGAGACGCTCGGTGGTGGCGTTGAGGAGCCAGTCGTCCAGATAGGGAAACACCCGGAATCCTAGACATCTCAAGTGAGATGCTACCACTGCCATGCATTTGGTGAATACCCTGGGGGCTGAGGTGAGCCCAAAGGGCAGGGCTCGAAATTGAAAATGACTGACTCCCAGCCGGAAGCGCAGGTGATCTCTGGACGGTCTGGCCATCTTGATGTGGTAGTACGCGTCCTTGAGATCTATTGAGCACATCCAGTCGTCCTTCTGTAAAATGGAAGGATCGATTGAAGCGTGACCATCCGGAACTTTTCCTTCTTCTGAAGGTATTGAGATTGCTGAGATCCAAAATGGGTCTCCAGTCCCCTGTCTTTTCGGAACTAAAAGAACCTTGAGTAAGTTCGGATCCTTTTGGTCCGCGGGACTGGCTGAATGACTCTTTTTGAGCAGCTTTGAAATTTCTATTGCTGCTTGGCCTCGCATGACGGGTGGCACATCTGGAGACCTTCTTTGTTGGGGTGGAGTTGACATAAGGGGTATTTTGTATCCTCTGGTTACAATGCTTTTTACCCAGGAGTCTGAGATGAGAGTTTGCCAGGCCTGTGGGTATAAAGCCAAGCGACCCCCGACTGCCTCCAGGGCAGGACAGTCGAGCCTCCATTCAGGAGTGCTGGAAAGGCTTACCAGGGATAGTATCCCTGTCGCCTTGGTTCTGCGGACCCCCTCTGCCGCCGGGGCGGCGTCTTCCATGTCTGCCCCCTCTCTGCCTCTGGGGGTTCACTCTGTGTGGCCTGGAAAGATCCCTGAGTTCTCGGAACCACATTTTTCCGCCTCGTTGCCCTTTGGGGTACGGTCTGGATGGAGCGGAAAACGGACTCCGACAGCAGACAGAGTCTTTCCTTCTTGCTCACACCGAGTTAATGTCTCTTTCACTTTGGGCCCAAAAAGAGTGGCACCATCAAAGGGGGCGTTGGCGAAAGAAGACTTGAAGGCTTCCGCAAAAGAGCACAGCCGCATCCAGGATTGTCTTCGTAGAGCAATCGCTGAAGCTGCGGCCCTACTTGACCCTTCAGCCGCATACGAGATGAGCCTCATGGACGAGTTCACTACGGAGGTAAGGGTGTTAAGTTGTGCTGTCACCTTATCTGAAACAGCAGCATCTGTGTTACCCTGGAGGGTATCTCTCAACTCCTTGATGAGATCCCTCTGTAGTCGTGTAAAATGTGTCAAATAGTTTAGCGAACGCATGGAAAAAGTCGCTGAACTAAAAACGCGCTTCCCGTATCTGTCCATAGTCCTAGAATCCTTATTAGGAGGATGAACAGAGGAGGAAGACTCCGACATCTCCTTTTTAGTGGCTGCTGCCACCACCACAGCGGCAACAGGGACTCCTTTTGTTAGATACGTCTTGTCCTGAGGGGCAGTAATAAATTTACTTGGCTTTCTAGGGACCGGTTCCACTGTGTCCGGTGTCTCCCACGCCCTTCGAGCAATCAATTCCATTAACTCATCGAAGGGCGGAGTAACCCAGGAGGTAGAAGGTTGAGCACCAAATGCCTTCAGCAACACTGACTCGTCCTCAGTGGGGGCTAGGGACTGCCAATCACCCCTCTGTTTTAATATCTCCAATATGTCTGCAAATGAGACATCTTCGGAGGGTGATTTTGGGGACCCCTCCGACTCATCCAAGTCAGTGTCAGAAGTTAAAGATTCCTGTGGGGAGTCTAAGTGCCTCCTCTTGCACAATCTTTTCCTCGGGACCTCATCGGAGGGGGATTCCGGTGAGGCCTCAGAGGAACAGGGGGCATCCTCTAGGGATGGCTGAGACAATGGTGCTCCACGCTTTGGATGTGTCGTGGGAACAGAAACAGAGAGCGGCTCCTTAGGGGAGGGAGAAGACGCATCCGATGTAGTGGTTGTCTGTGTAGACAAAACCTTCCTCATGAGGTCAAAAACCCCTGAACCTCAGGCCGAGGACTCTCCCGGTTCCGAAGAACATGGAAGAATCCGAGACACGAGGCCCATGGGTCTCGACCCCGAGGACGGAGCTGAGCCGATCTGCGCCGAGGCACCGAAAGGTCGGTACGACTCTCGGTCACAGAACCAAGGAGAGATCGTCGACTCCGAGACTCACCTATCGGTTCCAATGGAGTCGAGGTAAGTGGTGTCGATTGTGCAATGGACGGTTTCAGCACCGATGGCTCCACTATCATCGGCTCATCCTCTTCCAGCTCCAAAGACTGGATGGGTCTCGAAGGAGGACCTGTTGGAGATAAAGGGAGGCCTTCTAGTTTCGACACCAACTGGGAGGAAACTGCAATCAATTTGGAAAGAGCTGTGTTCTCCATCAGTTTCTGCACGACACGATCCACATCAGTATCAGATAATGGTCTGGAAGAACGGGTCGAAGGAGCCGAAGATGGCACCGACCGAAGAATCGACGGTGGCGGTAGTTCGACACGGTTCCAAGACCTGGGGCTCAGTGAGAGACAAGCGTTCGGCCTTTCGGCCCGAAGTCTGTGGAACCGGACGAACTCTGGAAGATGTACTCGAGCCGATGACATGGGCTCCGACATCTTCGACCCGAAGACTTAGAAGCCTGGTCCGACTTGTCCAAGGCTTCTTGGAAAGCAGGCTTAAAGCCCCTATCAATAAGTTGCCTGCGTCTATCTGTCATGACCCTCCCACTGAAGGAATGGCAAATGGAGCAATCCTCTTGCAAGTGGAGAGGGCCAAGACAGTAGACGCAGGAAGTGTGGTTGTCAGTGATGGACATTTTCTGTCCACACTGACACCTTTTGAAACCACTCTTTACTTTCTCAGACATACTTAAAAGAAGTGAAGGTTTAAATTTAAAGGGAATTTATAGTTAGAAAAGGGTAGGCCCCAAAGGGAAACCTATAGAAAAAAACTAACTATAAACCACACACAAACACACTACAGTAAATAAAATATAAGTATAACTATAGAAGAATAATAACTTTTTAAGACTAAAAAGAAGAAAAAAAGACTATCTTATCTGTTATAACTACAAATCTCTGGTCCGAGCTCTCTGTAGCGATGTGGCCTGTTGCAGCGGCAAACTAGATCTGAGTAATGGCAGGGAGGATTGTGTGATATAGCCTGGTCTCGAGCTTCTCTTAGATGCAGAGCTTTGCTATGCGGCCGACTCGGAGCTGAGGATCGGCTCCGAACCCGTGTGTAAAAACAAACGGCGAGATTGAACACTCTCACATTGTTACTTAGATTTCCTGCTGACATGTCCAGATTTAAAACTCACTATGTGTTACATAGAAAATGTTACTTGGATTTCCTGCTGACATGACTGGATTTATGAAAAACTTTTGAGAAAAACAACCTGGTCTTGGGGCTTTATTTTTAGCCCACTACAAACTTTCTATTCTTCAATTGTGCAGTTCTAATATATATGTGTTACATTTCAAGGTACATTTCTAGCTTAGGTACAAGTAATGCTGACTACGGTTTATATTTTCAAGCAGCCTTTGTTTTCATTATCGATAGCTTCAGCAGTTATGTACTTTTCTCATAGCATAAGCAGAAAATCAATAACTCTTTGTTTAAATCTTATGACATTAGTAGAAATGAAACATCTATTATTATTTTCATGACATTAGCAGAAATCAAATGCTTTCCTGTTAATTTCCAAAGCATAAGCAGATCATAGATGCGCATATGACATAACAGGATTGGAATGTAGCTTCTGCAGATTTATGCAGTGTGAACAGAATAAATGTATTAACCCTTTTTAAACCTCAAATGCACTAAGCATGCATATTATTAATACATATTTTTCTAACAAGTTATTAACTGGATGGCCTCTGGATGGAATTTTAGAGAATCCACTCACCAGATGGTCCATACTCTCATGTCTTTCAATAAATATGTCACCTCTGTGTTTTCTACCACCAGTGATATAATTTGGACTAAGCTCCCTCCCAAGAGAAGAACTAGTGATATAATATGTACTAAGCTCCCTCCCAAGATGAGAACTACCAAAGATGAGGACATTTAAAATCTGGCCTTTTACTTCAGTAACAATAGGATATGCACCTACAGTATAACATGAGTGCACGCTTCACTCCTTCACTGAGCCACTTCCTTCTGTGCAGCTGTTGGGCCTTTCAACTCTGTGAGCTATAATGAGCCCTTTTTTCCTTGCTCCTAGCTTGTAATAACATTTCATTTAAAATGCTAAGCAATACATCACTGCATAATCTAATGTTTTATGATATTGTTTGCAAGACTGTGCAGCTAAAGTCTACCTTGCATATTATTTAATGATATAGTGCTTACTGTAACTTGAAAATTTCTTGTTTATTGTCACAGAGCTGTCTCCCCAAGAATCCACTGAAAATGGCATCTCCCAGCTAGTCATTTATGGTTAATAAATGCAAATAAATAAACATATAGTTTATTTATTTGTCTGTCTGCTTACCTATCTGTCAAATTATATTTGTCCGTCTACTTGCCTATCTGTCAAATAATTAAATATGTTTCACAAGCATTTTTTCTTTATTCAGACATGCCACAAAAATGTCAATACTTTTTCTGTAGTTAGCTATTACCTTTGATAATGTAGCTGTATCTTTCCCCTGAGGCACCTTTTTGTCAGTACATTTGTTCTGGTCCTCCACATGTGCTTCTGAGGGTTGAACTTGCAGTGCTTCCTTCTTAGTGTCTGCATGCTTTTCCACATGAGGCTGTAATGGCAGGTAAGAGTTGTTCTCTTCTTTCATTATTTCAGCAGTCTGAAGCCAAAAAGAAAGAAATTTAATGACCAATACCCCAATATTAGCTTAAAAGAATGTCACTATGCTATTATGATGGAGTTTGAGGAGAGTTGTAGGAGGCGCTGCTGCATTTAAGCTTGCAACACAATATCAACAGGAAAGAAACTGAGATGTAATAACTAGAAATGGGTTACTCTGACCAGTCCAAAATAAAAACAAGGACAGTGTTTTTGATCATACTGATCATAACATCATTTTTATGCCCAAGTTAGAACACTTGAATTCATGTCTCTGAACCCAACTGAAAAAATCAAAACTAAAAAAGTGGAAACGTAACATAAACAAAGCTAAACAAACAACATGTTAAGTCGGCAAGGAAAAGAAGTATGCAGTTAAAAACAGACTCTGTTAAGTGCTTAAATTCTTTTAATGTAACTCACAAGAACATCAGAAACAGACCCACAGAGTTCTCGCAACACTTAAATACACAAACCAACATACCACATGACCAATCAATTAACTTAAGAGTCATTAAGTACAATAAGCTTAAATCTCCGTTTTAAACATATCCAACAAAATAACTATTTAAATAAGTTAACAATCATAATTAAATTCTTCGATTTTAAAAAAAAAAAACATTTAATGTTTGTAACATCATTCAGCCTGGTGACTTGTCAAAAGATAAATGTATCTGCTATAATGCTTCCTTGACTTCAAGTCTTGTACTGAAGTCATCAATTAAAGGGGACATAACTACACTGTCTGCAACATAAAAAGAAAATTTCCTAAAATTACAGCAAGCAAGTGCATGTTTGGCTAATGCACTCTTTAAATCCCTCTTTTTTATAGCTGTAACATGTTCATAAATATGTTTTGCCCACATAAAAACTGGGAGAAGATTCACAAAATGCAAGGTCAACTACTCTTCAAGCGTAACAACTATACCCATTTTTTAACCCAAACCTGAGTTTTATCATGCTGTAAAATAATACAAGAACCTTCAAAAACATAACTGCAATATTTACAATGCTGACAGTGAAATGTACCAACACAACAATAACACAATGTGTTAGAAATCTTAAAGCTGGACCATTTCATCTCAAAAAATGATTTTAAATTAAGTGCTCTTTGGTAACCAAAGATGGGTTTATTACCTACAATGTTAACCAACTCCTTGTTATGCAAAATAATTTTCCAGTTATTACTGATGACATTTCTTATAATACGACTGTCATAGGAAACTACTAACAAAAAGGACCTAGAATGCTGGTCTGACCTCACATTCCCCTTCAAACAGTAGCTGTGTTTTAACATCAGTTTGAAATTAGTATGTCTTTTTAGGAACACTTCTTGTGATATGCCACTCAAATCAGAATAGCCCCCTTCTAAAAATAAGTCTTTAAGGTTTTATGACTCTGCCTCAAAAACATCATCATCACTTATAAACCTACTCAACTTTATGAGCTGCCCTTTAACTACATTTGTTTACATAAAAAAGGATGTTGACTGTTACTAGTTAGATAACTGTTAACAAAAGTGGGTTTCCTAAAAACATTACTGTGAATGTGAAAGCATTTTTTCAACATCTATAGATAATAACACATCTATAAATAGTACTTGGTGACCTCTACGGCTGTAACTGAATGTTAAAAATGAGGCAATGTTATTTAAAAAAAATCAAAAATCTGACCAAAAGTGGCTTCACCACCTTCCCAAAGAAAAACCAAATTCTCTATGTAACATTGATATATGTGTACCTTTTTAAACAAAGGATGCTTAACAAGAAAATATTGCTCCCACCAGCTCATAATCAGATTTGAAAAAAGGGGAGCAACTCTTGTACCTAAAGCAACTCCTTTCTTCTGTACATATTTAAAATCAAATGTGAAAAAATTATTGTTCAAAACTAAATTTAATAAGCAGATAGTAATAAGAGTTCAAAAATTAGTGAACTTACTTAAATATTTTCGGACAGAATCTATACCAATGTCTTGAATGATGCTAGTATAAAGTAAAATAACATCCAAGGTAATTAAACAGTATTCTTTGTCATCAAATCTAAATTTGTGTAGTGTGTCCAAAAGTAGCTAAGAATCTCTCAAGTAAAATTATGACTTCTGTACTACAGGGTTTAATATAGAGTCAAGATAAACTGAAATGGGCTCAGTCTTATAAACGTCTGCCACTATAATTAACAGGCCTAAATGGGGAATGTAGTTTGCCCTTATGAATCTTAGGAATACGAAATAATCTTGCTATTTTGGGGAAATCTACTTTTAAAAATTCATAAAGAATAAAACCAATGTCTTCTTGACCAAGCATGTCTATTAATAATTTATCAATAGCAGCAAAACTATAACTAATAAAACTTAAAGTGATCTCCTAATAGCAAGAATGGTCATTAAGCATGTAACTAATAATGTCAGCATAATCTCTGGAATTCATAATGACTATACCCCACTGCCTTTATCTGCCTTTATTATTCTTAAATCATGGCTTTCTGTTAGATCTCTCAAAGCAGCCCTCTCATCAGAAGTCAAATTGTGAAACCTAGTTCTGTTATTATTTAAACCTTTTCTTATATCATCTTCACAAACATCTTGAAAAACTTGCAAGGTGCTATGTAAAATAGGGTTAAACGTATTTTTCTTTTTAAAAAACGTAGCAGTTTTATTTTGTATTTCAGGAACTTCATGTAAAATATATTACATAAAGTTTTAAATCAACTAAATTCTTCACAATATTTGCTCTATTAAATGGAATAAAAAAACACCCTTTTTTTAAAGGCTTAAATGATGAGTTAAGAGAAAACTTGACAGTTATCGACTATCTTTTCTTGCCTGTCCCTCATCTTCTCCCCCTCACTTTGCCTTTGAAGTTCAGATTCTGTGCCTTTTTCATAGTTGTCACTGGTTTGTTCTGGAAAAAGGAGAGGGAGACAAAACAGGTAGGGAAGAAAGTCTTCTGTGTTGTCAGTACTTAAAACTTCTACATAAGTTCTGGAAGAACCAGAAGGAATAGGAGTTTGGCGAATGTCATTATCAATCTCTCTATTGTTGTTTATTAAATAAGCCATAGAAGTGTCCTCTATAATGTCAGCACTCTTAAACTCTTAAGTGCACATGCAGTGCCTTCTCAATAAGCCATAGCATCCCTGGATAGCTTCTTTTCCTATTAATAATAGTGGCAACATGTCTCTTAACTTTGATAAAAATGCTGTCATACAAATTTTGAACAGAACTGAAGTGAGGATCCCTTCTAATTTCAGCATCTAATGAACTAATTTAAGACTTTAGGTACGCCAGTTTATTCCAGTAACTCTAAACAAGAATTTGTATAATACAGATTCCAGTCTCATTAAAAAACTTGACAAGTTTTTTTATATAATAAATCATGATTTTCAACTCCATTCAGGAATTTGTCGATTCTAGGCACAATTTTATACCAATACGATGTTCCAAATAAAACACTTCATATTCACATGACTTACACTTCAATAACTTCTTTAAGTCAAACACTTTATTTTGGCACTCACCCAGAAGGTCACTTAAGTCCCGAGACTTACCTCTGTTAATGTAGCTGTATGCTTCCCCTGAGGCACCTTTTTGTCAGTACATTTGTTCTGGTCCTCCACATGTGCTTCTGACGGTTGAACTTGCACTGGTTCCTTCTTAGTGTCTACATGCTCTTTCCCATGAGACTGTAATGGTAGGTACGAGTTGTTCTCTTCTTTCATTATTTCAGCAGTCTAAAGCCAAAATGAAAGAAATTTAATGACCACTATCCCAATATTAGCTTACAAGAATTTCACTGTTATTACGATAGAGTCTGAGGAGAGTTGTGGAAGGCACTTCTGCATTTAAGTTTGCAACACAATGTCATCAAGAAAGAAACTAAGACGTAATAACTAGAAATGGGTTACTCCAACCAGACCCAATAAATAAATGGAGCTTCAAAATATGGACAATGTTTTGACCATACTGAGCATAACATCATTTTTATGCCCTAGAGCACTTGAATCCATGTCTCTGAGTCTGAACCCAAATGGAAAAAAGCAACATTCAGACCTTAAGTAAAGTAAGACAGGAGCAAAATAAGGTCTCCTAAATGCGTCGCAAGTAAATCATTTGATGCCCAGAGAGTCTTAATGGATCAGGCTAGATAATGTCCAGCACCTTGATTGCAGTCACTTTAGATGTTTCAACAAGATGACACTTCTGCCAGCAAATAAGGCCAGAGTGACAGACAGTTTAATTTCTCCAAGTCTTTTGTGTTTCTAATACCATGATGGGAATGGACCCCATACCCAAGTCAAAATATGATTAAAGTTAGTGAAATCAGTACTGTTTCAATCTTTGATGTTAGCCAAAAGTGCTCTTTGCAGCACCCGCAGTGTGCCCAGAACTGACTCCTTCAGCGATTCATATGGTAGGATATCTAAATAAGACTGTAAACTACTTTTTATAAGGCCCATTGCTCCTACTATTATTGGAATTGTCTGGGTATCCTTCTCCCACACTGCCCTTATTTCTGCCTCCAAATCCTGTCATACTCTTATGACTGTGTCTTTGTGTACACAAGACACTGTAATCACTGGGTGTAGAAATTTCAATAATTAATGCTACTTTTCTCTTCTTTTCATGGACTACTATATCTGGTTTTCTCGCACCTATTTTTTAAACTGTTGGTAATGGATGATCCCATGTGATATAAACATCATCATTCTCTATAACGCTTTGTGGCGCATGTTTGAATCCTGGGTGTTCTGCTGGATCTGGGTTTGGACTGAGGAGGCTTGGAAGAGGCAGTAAAGGACCAATTCTTAGACGGCCAATACCTACTAAATCTTGGAGGCTGTACTTGCAGGAAGTCTTTAACAGTTTGCATAGATTTAGCTTTTTCCTCCATCTTTTTAAGAACTTCTTCTGCTTTGGTGCCAAACAGGCGGTCTTGATTTAAGGGAGCATCCAGTAACTTAGCTTTAACATGATCTGGCAAGGATTGCTCCTTAAGCCAAGCATGCCTTCTAAATGACAGCAACCCTGCAAGATGCCTCTAGTGAATCAAAACCACATTACAAAGTATGTTTTACAACCTGTTCAGCAGAATGCATTAAATCCTGTAAATCCTTATTTTCAGAACAATCAGGAATCAACATTTTCTGTTTAAGCAGTCCAATAATATGCTGCTGATACTTTATATGAAACTGGCAGTTTCAGGCCCTGACGGCCAAGGTTGCAGAAGTGTATACCTTCTTACCCCATCTATCCAGCACCCTGGAGTCTCTATCAGAGGGGGTAGGATTGGATTTTTGGCAGTAGTAGTCTTAATGCCCTTGGGTCCCTGTGAGATGGTCTCAGGATCCGCAGTGGGATTTTTAAAAAGGAACTTGTGAGAGTCAGGAACCCTGTAATATCTATCAGGTTTTCTGGGAGCAGGAGGTAAAGAGTCAGGGGCCAAGCTAGATTCCGAAAAGACATCATCCACAATGTCCAGTACAGGAGGGATAGCTAAAGGCCTGTGCTGGGGCAGGAGTAAGAAATCCCTAAGCCTCTTTTTAGAATCAGAGTAATCCTGGCTTTCCCAACAAAAATGCTCCCTAAGAGTATGCAAGGTTTCACCAAAAGATAAATCCTCTGGGGGGAGGCAGAGGGAATAGAGTCCTCTGCATCAGAATCCTCATATGTAGATAAGGGTAAATCCTGGTCATCAGAGGAAACATAAATTTCAGAATCCTGGTCAGAAGTATCATAAGTAAATTCAGTCCTAGGTCTCTCAGAGGGGGAAAGTTGGCTTCCCCTGATTAAAGTAATAAGGTTTTCAGCCATTCTTATCATCTGTTTTTTTAGGCATAGAGGCCTGACCATGTGGTCTGGGCGTCAGTTTTCTAGGCCTGGTTCGAGATTTAGGCCTTGAAGAAGATGGCGTCAGTTTAATATGCAAGTCAGTAGGCCTGAATACACCCTCAGAAGCCAGTGCCTGCGCAGCAGCTCCTGACCCATCCAAGGTAGAGACATCCGCAGGTTCCATGGTTGAAGCATCTCGTGGCATATGAATGGGTCTCAGTAGAGGCCTGCAAATCTGAAGTAGCAGGTATCAGGGTTTGCGAAAGCACCTCACTGAGTACTGGTGAACTGGCGACTGGCTTAGAAGAAGCGTCGTCTGCAGCTTTCGACCTAGGCGGCCCGTCTCTGTCTTTATCTTTGAGTTTTTTCGGAATGTCGGTAGTCGGATGGCTTACCGAAGACATATCTGGATAATTAAACTGAGCACCAAAATATTTAGAAGCATAAATATACCGACGACGAATAGTTCATTGCTTAAATAAGGCACAAAACCGACAGTGAGGTACATCGTGAACAGGGCCTAGGCAAGGAATACAGTACAAATGGAAATCATTATGAGGTATTTGCTTTCCACAAGAAATACAATTACTGACTTTTACTGACATCGGATTAGAACAACAAAAAGTTTCCCTAATGTGGTACTTAGCTTTAGTTGAAGACTTTGGTTCTGAAACTTGAAAAAGAAAATTTCAGGAGTTGGCCGACCGGCACTTGCGAACTGCTTCTGCTTCAGGCACCGCACAGCAAGAAAGACTGATGTAATGGCATCGGCTGCATGCTTTATGCCCCTGACTACCTGACGTCATGAAAGATGAGACAGCAACCAATGCAGGACCCAAGACTTTGATAATCAGGCCGACTGGGGGCTACTGCAAGCAGATAACCCAAATGTGATGACTGCAACAGTGAAACACAAAAAACATCTATATTTATGCCTTTTCTGCATTCCTTCCCTTCTCATCTAATCCTTTTCCTTATATTCTTTCTTTTGTTTTTTTGGCACATTCAGTTGCTACCTTATGTTTGTCTGCTTTTAGTTTGGTTTCCATTCTCGTTTGACACCGATTTACTTCTGCTAAACAAAGCAGGGAAGTCAGATTTGTTCTCTTCATGTTTCAAAATTTTCACTATGTTTGGATCTGGTGAGGTCAACAGATATGTATGCAGTCCTGCGATTGCAGATCTATACATGTAATCAAATTTGAGTAGCCTCGTACCTCTTTCTGACTGAGGAATATATAATTTTGGTATACACTGACTTTTATATATCATCATTTGATAAACGTGAAGCAATTTTTTGTTTTCCTGTCCAACTGATCTAATACTTTTTGGGGCCAGTCAGTCACCCCAAAACTGTAAGTTAGAACAGGAAGAGCAAATTGGTTTTTAGCTTGGACTTTGTTCCTAGATATTGGGGCTCTTTTCAGTATTAATTTGAGTCTTGTAAAATATTCCTTACTTAGTTTTATTTGCATGTATTCATGTTTTATTGTCAATCCTTCATCCAGTCCCAAATATTTATACACTCACTCCTGCTCAAAGTTCCTTTATATCACATTCCTGTCCCAGAAAGGGTGATCCTCTTTTTAATTTATTCAAGTTTTTGGGTTTCAAATACCATGAAGGGAACGGACCCCATTCCTAAGTCAAAGTATGATTAAAGTTAATAAAATTAGTATTGCTTCAATCTTTGATGTTAGCCAAAAGTGCTCTTCCCAGCAACCACAATGTGCCTTGAAATTACTTCTGTAATTCATACGGAGTTACATGTACTGGTAGCATATCTAAATAAGACTGTAAATTTTTTATGAGACCCATTGCTCCTACTACTATTGGAACTGTCTGGGTATCCTTCTTTCATATCACCCTCTCTTCTGCCCACAATCCTGGAATTTTATGACTTTATCTCTCTCTGTATGTAAGACATTATAATCACTGGGTGTAGCAATTTCAATGATCAATGCTACTTTTGTCTTTGTTTCATTGACTACTACATCTGGTTTTCTCTCATCTACTTTTTGAACTGTTGGTAATGGGTGATCCCATGTCATAAACTTCATCATTCTCTATAATGTTTTGTGGCTCATGTTTTCACTTCTTCTCAGCTACTTCAATATTGTAATGTCTGCACAATCCCAGTGAAACAGTCTTGCCTCATTATTATGCCTTTCAGTATACATGCCCTCTGCCATTAGTATCACACCCAGCAACAAGATATGCAACTATTTCCAGTTCTGTTTTACAAAATCTGCATTTGGCTGTTTCTACCACATGTTCAATGGACTTTGTAAACCAACGTGTATGTAGTCCACTATCCAGAGCCACTAATATTAACCTTTGTTATCTTTTGGTTTAAATTTACCTCTCAAGTATTCCTCCATCAGATCCTGATAAGACATGGGGCTGTTCTAGGACTTTTCTGTATTTGCAACTATATGTCTTTTCCACATTCTTGTCTTCTCATCTGATCCTTTTACTTATATTCTTTCTTTTGTTTTTTTGGTACATTCAGTTGCTTCCTGATTTTTGCCTACTTCTGGTTTGGTTTCCATTCCCACTTGACATTCATATGTTTCTGCTAAACTAAGCAGGGAAGTCATCTTAGATTTGTTCTCTTCATGTTACAAAACTTTCACTCTATTTGAATCTAATATGGTCAGCAGATATTTATGCAGTCCTATGATTGCAGATCTATACATGTAATCAATTTCGAGGAGGTCCATACCTTCTTCAGAACGAGGGATAGATAATCTTGGTATACACTGATGTTTATATATTATTTTAGTAAGTGTGAAGCATTTTTCTCGTTTTCCTGTCCAAGTGACCCAGTACCATTTAGGGCCAGTTAAATCACACCAAAACTGTAAGTTAGAACAGGAAGAGCAAATTGGTTTATAGCTTGGGCTTTGTTCCTAGATGGCAGAGCTGTTTTCATTTTTAATTTTAGTCTTCAAAAATATTCTTTATTGATTTTTGTTTGCATTTGCTCATGTTTTAATTATTGATCCTTCATCAGTTTTTATTTGCATACTCCCTCCTGCTCAAGTTCCTTTATATCACATTCCTATCCCAGACTGAAATTTTCTTGGTGCTGCAGCTTTCCTGCTTTAAATGCTGCTTTTGCACATTTATCAAAACAATATGACATTCTTATACCATCTGAGAAAGTTTTGACCACTTCCAGTTATCCTTTCAGCTCCTCTGCTGCGACAACCTGCTGGGCTAACCCACAGGCGCTTCTCCTCATCTGATGAACTACACATTTTTAAATCAAGATGAGAAGACATTACAGTTTACTGTTGTTTGGGAGCCAAATTGTAAACATGACCTAATTTGTTAAGTAGACAGCTTAATGGGTTAAGGGCAATACAAACGAGCAGTGGTGATAAACAGTCACCCTGGAATATTCCCCTTTGAATTTTTATACCTAGGATAATACGTTGTCCTTTATCATGGCTTAGCTGCAAAGTTGTTTGCCACTGCTTCATGATCACTGCAATGTAACTGATCAATGTAGGATGCATCTTAAACATCTGTAAGCACTCTTTATCCATGAATGTGGGATGCTGCCAATGCTTTTGTGTAACCTATTTATGCCATACTTAAATTCTTCCACTTTTTACAATTCTCCATTATGATTTTATTTGAAACAGATTTGTTCCATATGACTTTTTTTTACCCTTTTGTTCTACTGCCATTGAGTTTCCTTCTAAATGACAATAAACTGTGCCGGCATCAATTCCAGTGCATAGTTTATACATCGTCAGAAGGCAAGTTATAGGTCTATAGTTTTTAGGACAGCTTTCAGATTCAATCTTAAGTGGGAGCACCATTTTTCCTGTTGTTAACCAGGTTGGTGTCTGTTCATGGTGCACATATAAGTAGTTCTTACTCTGGGCTAAGTCTTTGTTTAACAATGTGAATACTTTTAGCCAGAAGTTAGGTACTGCATCCAGGCCTGGGATTTTCCAGTTATGAGCTTTTCTTACTTTTATTTCAATTTCTCTGGCTGTTAATTCATCCCATTTCATATCCTGTACATTTGAACTTCTCAATGTTTATTTTGCTTGTATCCCTTCAGAATCTTTGTCATGCTCCACAGAGTCTTCATAAATATTTCTCCAAAATGTGTCTATTTCTTGTAATTTTTTGCTGGTGTTTCTATTCCTTTTGCTTTGTTTCCCAACTTTCTATAAAACTTTTTTGGATCATCAATGAATTGCTTATTTTGTACTTTTCCTGTACTGATATCTTTAGTTTATTATTTGCAATACTGTACAATAGATCCTGGCCTGTTCTAATACAACACGTTGTGGTGGTGGGTGGGTGTGGCTATTGCAGCAATAAGGAATTTGAACATCTACTGTTATTAAGTGCAAGTTACACAATTCTACTACGTTCATCATTCTCACTACTGCAGTAGCCTTTTGGCAATATGGGATGGTTATCAAAGACTATCCAACCTGGGAGGAAGAAGGATAAGGATCCAGAAGCCCCTGGAGAATGGTGCTAGCAAAGCCAGTCCTGGACCTGGAAAAGGGAATCCATTTTGTAATGTTTTGTAAACCTATGTACTCAGGATCAAGTTGCTGCCTTTAGAATGCTTCTATTGTCCACCCTTTTCCAATATGTTATCATAGATGCCAAGACTCTAGTAGAATGTGCCTTAATGATGCCTGGAACTGATTTACCATGGTGGGTATAACAAATGGGAACAGCAGAGGACAATCACCTCAAAATAGTCTGCTTTGATATAATAAAAAATAAACAGCTTCTCAGCTTTTCTGAAGGACCTAGTTCTGCCAAGTTAGTCCCTGAGCTGCCTAAGCAAATCTAGAATATGCAGAATTTTTTCTCCATGGCTCTGATGATCTGGATAAAACACAGGGAGATTGATGGCTTGATTCAATAAATAAAAACAGCAAACTCTGAAACCACCTAGGGCATAAGTAAGGGATTTGTTCTTAATGAGACCCTATCTATATAGGACCCCAAATAGGGTTCACCCACCATGACAGCTTGCAACCCAGATATGCTTCTTACAAATGTCAAACAATAAGGAGTACACTCTCCTAAGTGATGAACTTTAAATCCACCTAATGAGCTAGTTCAAAGGGAGACACAGTTAACATTTTCAGCACAAGTTAAAATTCCAGGAAGGAGCTGTCTGTTTTTATGAGGCCTAAGATGTAAAATCCCATTCAAAAACTGCAGTACTAAAATCACAAAAGAAAGGGGAAAATCCATAGCAGACATTTTGAAAAAATTGCTGCACTATGTACCTTGACAGAGGAATAACACAAGAGAGAGGAAAGTAACTCACTCAACTCTTTCAGAAACAGTGGTACATAATCCCTGATGAAGCCCTGGTTATTGGCTAGGCACCAGCTAGAAAATATTGTCTACTTGCCAATGTAAGATTTCCTAATAGTAGATTTTCTTGCCTCTTGTAGCATCTGTTGCACGGTCTCATGAAAGAGATGCCTAAAAGGAATCAAAATGGAATCATCCAGGAAGTTACCTGAAGTTGTTTAAAAGTGGGCTGTATCAAACTTACCCTGCCTTGTGTGAGTTGATACAATCTTTGAGGTAGGCTGTGGTAATTGCCTTTGGACAATTCCATAAGAAGGGAGTCACCATAGTCATTTATAGGGAGTCCTTTTGAATCTTCTGAATTACCTTGAATGCCATTAGAAATGGTACAAATGCAAAAAGGAACCTTCCAGACCATGGGAATGAAATTGCATCTGTTTTCCAGGCTTGGTTGCAAGGAGACCTGGAGCTGATTTTTTAAGCTGTCTGTTTTGAATCGAGGCAAACAGATCAATTTGATGTGCTCTCCACAACTGGATCAACTCTTGGAAGACTCTCTCATTCAATTTCCAATCAGGAGGGTCTGTCCTGGCCATGCTCAGCTTGTCTGCCATTATGTTTTGCTGGGATGGATGGCTATGCCATCATAGGCAGCTGCCCAAATGGCATGTCCTGGTGACCTCCTGCTTGTTTATGCATCACATCATGGTGGTCATGTACTAATCTGAATAGGTTCTGGGGACAACATATGATGAAGAGATTTCAAGTCATGGATCACAACCAATATCTCTTTGACATTTATGTGCTTTGGTCTGCCTCAGGCATCCCGAAAGCCTTGCACATTTAACCCCATAGAAACTGCTCCCCAAGCAAAATTTGAGTCTCTGTAGTTACAGATTGACTTGGGATCTGAGGAAAAAAGGGAGACCGGGATTTAGAACCAGCAGCTGTCTATACCAGTATAGTTCCTATTTAGACAATGCCCCAAAACTGGAATATGAAATTCCAAAGGATCAAGGTGTTGGGTCCATGTGTTTTATACAAACCACTGACATTTTCTCCTGTGTAATCTGGGGAGAGGAATCATGAGAATCATTGAAGCCATGAACATAAAAATCCTGAGATATTCTGTTGCAGAAGTCTACGACTGATTGGAGATGATCACAAAAGATTTCAGATAAAAATCCACTTTCTCCTGAGTAAGAAACACCATTTTTTGAGAGGCATATGGCAAGCAGCCCAGAAATATAATATTGTATGATAGAGTCAAGGAGAATATTTGTACAGTTACCTGGAATCCTAGCTCAATAAGAGAAGAAACCCACGTTAAGAACTCTAGACATCAGAGAAAAGACTCTAAAGATAAGCAAGTTGTCTAAATAAGGAAATATATGAATGTCACTCAGTCTGCAATCAGCTATCACTGGAGCAAGAGAATCTGTAAACACCCTTGAAGCTGTAGGTAATCCACAGGGTAATGCAAAGAAAGTACAGTTTTGTACCTACCATAAATGTAGATGTTAGAGTGTTCACACTGCTGCAGTCATCACACTTGGGTTATCCTGCCATCAGGCGGTCCCGCAGTCGGCCAGAGTTCCAAAGTCTTGGTCCGGCGTCGATTGCTGTCGCTTCTTCCCTGACGTCAGTGCGCCAGGGGTATATAATATGCATCCAACGCCATTTTCTTCAGTTTTTCTTGCCCCAGATGTCAGGTGCCCCCAAGTGGGTAGGCAATACATACTGCTAATCAAAAATATACATATAAAATAAAAACAATACCTTCAGTTACCTGAAAATACACCCCAAAGGTTGTATAGGGTAGAAGGGTATAGATAAGTCCAGCTGGTTCAGAGGGAATGGAGGGAGGGTAACCTGGACTACAGCAGTGTGAACACTTGAACATCTACATTTATGGTAGGTACAAAGCTGTACTATGTTCATCATGTTACACTGCTGCAGTCATCACACTTGGGTTGAATCCCAAAGCTAAGTTTGGGTGGGTGGTCTATAAACAGTTAGGAATGGCTAAGAGGCCCTACAGAACTGCAGTGGCTAATCCTGCTCTGGATTTAGAGTAAAGAGGCAGGTGGTAATGCTTGGTGAAGGTGTGCACTGAACTCCAAGTTGCAGCCTCCAAACTTTCCTTGGTAGGTACTCCTCTGAGAAAGGCTGTTGAAGTGGCTGTTGCCCTGATGGAATGAGGCCTAATGTTATTAGGGACTGATTTTCCATGCTGTGTGTAGCAGTACAGGATACAGTGTCCTATCCATTTGGATATAGTCTGCTTTGAGATAGCCTTGCCTTGTGATCCTGCAACATATGCTACAAACAGTTGATCAATTTTCCTGAAAGCTTTTGTTTTGTCCAAGTAGAAGCGTAGCTGCCTGTGTATGTCCAAAGAATGCAGAAGTTTCTCCCCTTTATTTTGGGGTTTGGATAAAAAGTAGGCAAATGGATGGTTTGGTTAAGAGCCACACTAGATACCACCTTTGGCATGAAGGTAGGGTTTGTCCTTAAAGATACTCTGTACTGATGAAAAATTATGAAAGGTTCCACTGCCATTAATGCCTGTAGCTCTGAGACTCTTCGTGCTGAAGTTACTGCCAGGAGCAGAGCTGTTTTCCATGATAAAAATTTTAGATCGGCTGTATTGGCTGGCTCAGAAGGTGGTAGGGTCTGTTTTTCCAATACGAAATTGAGGTCCCAAGTTGGTGTTGGTGCTCTCCGGGGTGGTTTTATGTTTTTAGCCCCTCTGAGGTACTGCTTTAGCAAGGGATGAGAGAATAAAGGAGGATCCGTGTTGTAATGTGCAGAAATGGCAGAGGCGTGGATCTTAATCGATGAAAAGGATAGGCCTCTGTCCAGCATCTCAGTTTATTGTAAAATCTGAGGAATGTTTGGAACAAGAGGGTCAAGGCTGTGAGCCTGGTTCCAGGCGCAGAATCTCTTCCATTTTTCTGAGTAAGCTTTCCTGGTGCTAGGCCTCCTGGCCTCCAAAATGACATCCATAACAGCTTTAGAGAGAGGTGATGCCTGTTTGACTAAAGTATCTGCCATGCAGCCAAGTTTAGGGTTTTGAGCTAACCGTGCAGGATCTGATTGTTTTGTTGAGTCAGAAGGTGTGGAATTTGGGGCAAAATCCATGGTCGGCCGTGAGCCAAGTTCCTTAAGATAGGGTACCAGTGCTGGCATGGCCAGTCTGGAGCAATCAGGATCATCTCTGGTTTTTCTTGTCTGGCTTTTAGAAGTACCTTTGAAAGGAGAGGCAGTGGTGGGAAGGCATAGATTTTTAGGTTTTTCCAGCTGAACAGAAGAGCATCCACTTTCCATGCTTGTTTGTGATAAGTCCTTGTGCAAAATTTTTGTAGTTGGCAATTCAGAGGGGAGGCAAAAAGATCTATGTCTGGGCATCCCCATTTTTGTGTTATCATGCTGAAGATTTGTGGATTCAGTTTCCATTCGTGAGGGTCCATGATATTTCTTCTTAGTTCGTCTGCCAGAGTATTTTTCTTTCCTGGCAGGAATTGTGCTTGCAGGTGAACTTGGTACGTCAGAGCTGTGTTCCATGAGGTCATGGCTTGCCTGCATAGGGGATAAGAATGAGTGCCTCCTTGTTTGTTTATGTACCACATTACTGTGGTGTTGTCTGTCTTTAGTAATAGTTGTCCTGGATGTAGAAGGTCCTTGAAAGCTGTTAGGGCATTTTGAACAGCCAACATCTCTTTTTGATTGATGTGAAGATGCATCTGGTCTGTGGTCCACTTGCTCTGAATGCATTTTCCTGCCATGTGTGCTCCCAGGCGTAATCCGAAGCATCTGTTGTTAGAGTTTGCCTGGCTGTGGGTTGGGTAAAAGGCTGACCCTTGTTTAGGTGACATGCCTGTGCCCACCATCGAAACTCCTGTTGTAGGCAGGGAATCATTGGAATTACTGCTTCTAGACTGTGAGAATGTTGAGTCCAAACACTTTTTAGGTACCATTGTAATTTCCTCATATGCAGTCTGGCATATGGTATTAGTAGTATGCAGGATGCCATGAATCCCAGGGCCTGCAGAATTTTTCTTGCAGGGAGATGGGACGTTTTTGCCAGTAGTTGAAAATATTGAGTTAGTTGCACTTGTTTGTCTGGCGTGAGGTAAGCCATCTGGGCTGCTGTATTTAAGCTGGCACCCAGGAATGTAATCTGTTGTGAGGGCACTAGTTTCGACTTCTTTTCGTTTACTGTGTACCCTAGAGAAATTAACAATTTTTTCACAAACGCCAGATGCTGTAGAAGAATGTCCTTTGTCTCTGCTTGAATGAGGCAGTCGTCCAGGTATGGATAGATTTGAATTCCTTTTTGTCTGCAAAATGCAATTACTGGTGCCAGGCACTTTGTGAAGACCCTGGGCACAGTAGATAAGCCAAAGGGCAGTGCAGAGAATTGGTAGTGCATTGTACCAGCTTTGAATCTGAGGTATCTTCTGCAATTTTGTCTGATAGGGACATGCAGGTATGCCTCTTTGAGGTCCAGAGTAACAAGCCAAGCCTTCTTGCCCAGCATGGATAGAAGCTGCTGTAATGTCAACATTTTGAATTTCGGAATATCCAGGTAAGTATTAAGAATTGAAGGTCCAGTATAGGCCTCCAGGCTTTGTCCTTTCTGGGGACCAGGAATAGTCTTGAGTAAAATCCTTGTCCTTGTTCCTGTTGTGGTACTTTTTGAATAGCTCTCATGTCTATGAGGGCTGAAATTTGTGTTGTGCCTTTGCCCATTGATTTTGTGTCAGGTCTGGCATTCCTTTTAGCTTTGGTAAAGTATGAAAGTGGAATCTGTAACCTTGAGACACAATATTCAGGACCCATTTGTCTTGGGTGATTGTTTGCCAGTTTTGAGAAAAAAGTGCTAGTTTTCCTCCTAAGGGGGCTTTCAAAAGGGATGTGCTTGGCGTACGCAAAGGAAAGTCATTGTGACTGTTTTCTGTAAGGTTGAGACTTGTCCTCACCTCCTTTTGGGGTTGAGGTGCCCCACTGTCATTGTCTGTTTGAGCCTTGGGGTTGAGATCTGCCTCTTGGGCATCTGTATCTGCCTCTCTGTGGCCTGTCTGACACGGGAAAGGACCAATTTTTTGTTGGCCAATTTCTGCTAAACCGAGGTGGCTGTACCTGTAAGAAATCTTTGACTGTTTGCATAGATTTAGCTTTATCCTTCATTTTCTTTAACACCTCTTCTGCCTTAACACCAAACAAGGTATCATGCTGTAAAGGAGCATCCAATAACTTTGCCTTAACATGATCAGGTAAACTCTGTTCTTTTAACCAAGCATGTCTTCGAATAACAGAACCTGTAACTGCGGCTCTACAATAGGCCTCTAAAGCATCAAAACCACATTGCAGAGTATGTTTTCCCACCTGTTCAACTGCATGCAATAAATCCGGCATTTCTTTACAATCAGGAGCTTCTGAGCTAGCAAGCATTTTCTGTTTTAACTGAACCATTAAATATTGTTGGTACTTAAGCATGTGAAACTGGCAATTTAAAGCTCTTACTGCTAAAGTTGCAGACGTGTATACTTTCTTCCCCCATCTATCCAAAGCTCTGGAATCTCTGTCAGAGGGTACTGGATTTTTTGCAATGGAAGCCTTAACCCCTTTTGGACCCTGTGAAATAGTTTCTGGATCTGCAGAAGGGTTTTTGTAAAGAAACTTGTGAGAGTCAGGGACTCTATAATACCTATCTGGCTTGGCTGGAGCAGGGGGCAAAGAGTCAGGAGATAAGCTGCATTCAGAGAAGACATCATCCACAATGTCTAGCACAGGCGGAATAGCCAGGGGCCTGTGCTGAGGCAACAAGAGGAAATCCCTGAGCCTTTTCTTGGATTCTGCGTAATCCTGACTTTCCCAGTGGAAATGTTCCCTCATGGTATGTAAAGTTTCCCTAAAAGAATAATCCTCAGGAGGAGAGACTGAAGGGATAGATTCCTCAGCATCAGAGTCCTCATAGGGGGGTAAAGAGTATGCCTGGTCTGAAGAGGAATTAGAGGAAATGGAAACCTGATCAGAGGAGTCATAGTCTGTATCCTGCCTAGGCCTTTTCTCAGGAGGGGGATGGGAACCCCTGATTAGAGTAATGAGGTCTTTGGCCATTTTAAGCATCTGTTTCTTAGGCATGGAGGACTGTCCAGGAGAATGCTGTACTTGTTTCTTTGTCTTTAATGGTAACTTTGTCTTGGCTGTTGTTTTAATGGTAAGTTGTGAAGGTCTGAAAACACCCTCAGAAGCCGATGCCTGCTCAGCGGCTCCGGACCCATCTGAGGGATTAGTTTCCGTAGGCCCAATACCTTGAGTTTCCAGAGGCCTAGATGTCTCCACGTGGGAGTCGGAAGCGGCCTGTGGTTCTGAGGTAGCGGGTGTCAGGGGCTGCGAAAGCACCTCACTGAGAACCGGCAAACTGGCGACTGGCCTAGAAGAGGCTTCGTCGTCGGTTTTGGACCTTGGATGCCTGTCTTTATCCTTGTCTTTGCGTTTTTTCGGTATTGAGGTCATTGGCTGATCCGACGGCATGGTATAAATTGAACCTTCGGCCAAAGTAGTGTAAAGCAAAATCAAAATGCCTTTTTATAGTGCGTTTGTTGAATCTAACACAAAACCGACAAATAGTGACGTTGTGATCAGGGCCGAGGCATGGAATACAGTAAGAGTGGAAGTCCTTATGAGGTATTTGCTTCCCACAAGAAATACAATTATTAACTTTTTCTGACATCAGTCTGAGGCAAGAAAAAGGTTTCCCCAATGGGGTACTTAGCTTTATTGAAGACTTCGGATCTGAAATTCAACTTCCAAAATCTCAGGAGTTGGCTGACCGGCACTTGCGAACTGCTTCTGCTTCGGGCACCGCGTGGCAAGAAAGACTGAAGAAAATGGCGTTGGATGCATATTATATACCCCTGGCGCACTGACGTCAGGGAAGAAGCGACAGCAACTGACGCCGGACCAAGACTTTGGAACTCTGGCTGACTGTGGGACCGCCTGACGGCAGGATAACCCAAGTGTGATGACTGCAGCAGTGTAACACGATGAACATCTGATAATGTCACCCAGACACAGAGAATCTTGTTAAAATTCTTGAATCCTGAAGCTACAAATTTGATAAGCATCCTTTAGGTCTAATGGTACCATGACATTTAAAGGAGGAATAAAAAGTCACAGAATTTGAAAGGTAAGCATTTTGATTTTTTTTTTTTACTTTCACAAACGGACTGAGAAAGGAAAGATCTAGAACTGGCCTACAAGAAAGTTCTTTCTTTGGAACCAGAAGCATTCTAGAATAGAAGCATTTGCTCTTTTGATCTAATCACATAATCAACAACGAAAACGCCAACCCGTAAATATCGAAGTGCAACATCATCAAAGTATTAAAATATTGAAAAGTAAAATGCTGAAATATTATAGTTGGCCACATTTTGTATAGTGACGTGGTATGTAATTCCAGTATTCCGTACAAGCTCTAAACCAGTTGTCCAAGTTATTTAATACACAACTGTATATTTCAAATGGAATTTATATAAAATTAATGTAAATATCCATGTTATTTTGAATAAGACTAAAACATGCCGTTAGTTAGGTAGAAGTGTGTAAAGTACCGGTCCGTAACTGTTGTGATAATGTAATAGATATATAACGCAGACTACAGCCTTGATATATATATATATATATATATATATATATATATATATATATATATATATATATATATATATACATATATATATATGTATAGCTCCACCTGATAGCAATGCCTTTACAACTATAGTAGTATTTAATTTACAACAGAACACAGGAAATACATCCATGAACACTACATAAGTACAGGAATTTATTTTTCACAATTTGTACGTAGTTTACATAGTACATATTACAACTGTTTGTTTACTTCGTTTTTCAGTACATTTAGTGTAAGTGAGGCATAGTGTTATTTAATTTTATTTTATTCTTTACAGGCAGACAAAATGGGATGTTGGCCAAATATGACAGTTCGATATTTTGCTTTTCAACATTTTACCATGTCGAGGTTGTTGAAATTCGATATTTAGGTGTCAGCGTTTTCGTACTCGGTTATTTCAACGTAAGGTAATATAGACCCGGCTCTACAACTCTAGGGTGACTAAGCACTGAAGGACCAAAGGAAAAAAATAATTTTTAGTTCAGAGGATGTGGAGGAATTTCCCCTGAAAAGAGGTATTTTTATCCAGTGCCAACTGCATCCCTCTTGAATCACTTTTAACACCAGGAGTCTGAAACTATCTATTGCCAAAGGGGAATGTGAAGAGCCAGTTTCTGGGACAGATTTGAAATATAAAGCAGGAGGGTTGGAGGTGGTGGACAGAAAGGTGGCATAGTTATTCTGAAGTATTAGACTGTCCCTTTTTAAGAAAAGATCCTAGTTTCTTATTTCCCCCTCCTGCCATCCTTTTTTGCTCCCTGCCTGCCTTGAGATGGCAGGGATTATCTGTTTTACTTTTTAAAAGGAAACGATGACTTGAGAGATTTGTAAAGGTGGGGGGGCTTGAAAAATCTTACACACTTCCTTAAATAACTTCCCTCTTTCATCAAACTGTTTGATGACCCAAGAAGAAGGGCCAAACAAAACTTTCCTTATCTAAAGCAGAATTCAAAATGTCAGACTTTACATCATCAAGCATTTTTTTTGTTAAGTACCCAAGCATATCTCCTCAAAACTGTAGCAGTAGCAATATGCTGAGACACAGTATCTACATAATCTTATGCACTCTTCAAAATTATGTTTAGATATTTGTGAAAGATTATAAACAACAGATTTCAGAAATGAGCTAGCCTTTTAAAAATGTGAGGCAGAGTATTCCCTCAAACTATCAGCACAAACAGAATAAACTTCCACAAATGTACCTGGTAGTTAATAAGTTATACATTAAAGTGGAAGAAGAAAAAAAATTCTCTCACCAAATCTGTCCAATATCATACCTTCTTTGCAGAAAGGAGGTGTTGGTATTGACTTAATACTCTGTTACCAGCTAAACTTCCAAGATGGCTGCACATTGAGTAACAGCTTAATTTCAGTCCTCCCAACGTTAAAACGGAAACTCAGGAGAGAGCCAGAAAACTTGTATTTTTGGGTAATTTTCAGTAACTGTCTAGTAAGTACACTGCCTGAATGCCAGCAAAAAAGAAATGCAGAGAATTTCAATGAAAATCAATCAGAAAAGGTAATGAAAAAACACTGACTGGGAAGAATTCTGCAGCTGTTCAGCAAAAACACAGAGCAAACTCCAGCTCTGGTTCAAGACATGACTTCCAGTAACCTACAGGAAAAATAAGTCAAATGTACTCGGATCTGTTTTAAATAAATGAAACACTGATGGAGTACATCGACTCAGATAATAAATAGATGGAAATAAATGGAAGAAGCTTTAAACAGATATTCAGATGAGGTGATAAAACTGCAAAAAAACACAAGTTGAAATGAAGAAATGGCTGGCTGAATATGAGACTGCTCAAGAAGAGATGTTTCAAAAAATAATAAAATTAGAGACAAAGCACATAGGGAAAACCTGAGATTTTCTGCTGTACCAGAGATGCTGGAAGGAACAGACTATTAATTTTATGAATGCACAAATAAGCAACTGGAGCGGTATTCCACAGTAGGAGTTGTTAACTGAAAGGGCACATCGTGTGTATGCTCGAAACCTTTTATGAGAAAGAACCTAGACTTTTAATAGCAAAGATACAATACTACCAGCAGAAGAAGTTAATTTTGGTAAAACTCTGTCAGAATTCACTGTACTAAAAGTGACAGACAGTAGAATGTTTTTGGAAAATGATTACTCACTGTACACCAGGCAGAGAGGGAATACATTTATTCACAAATCAGGAAATGTCAAGAAAGGCAAGTGTGATATTCAAATTGCTATACCCAGCTATATTCAGAATATTCTTTCCTGGAGGGATAAAAATTATCTTTTGATGCAGAACATAGTAAGGAGGAAACACAAAAGTTTGCCCAACAAAAAGTGAGCTGTGAAACAGAAGGAGATTTTGCTTCTTGTTTTTCTGGTAATAAAGACCAGAGAGAAACTGTGCCAGTGAAACCTTTTCCAATATTTCAACGGAAAATGCTTGCGAGACAGAAAAAAGCACAAGAGCTGACCAGAAGAACAGAGAGTATGTTGGAAATGAAGCACAGACTGGATTTGGGAGATGGAGATAAACAGAAATAAAACCAGTGATTCAGAAACTGACAAATAAATGTGGGATTACAAAGTATTAATTATATTTGTAAACATGACAGAATAAGAAAACCTGAAAATATTGGACTTTTTTTTACTTTGTTAAACTTGTAGGGGATTCTAAAGCATATGCCCTACTTCATGTCATTAATGTTTAGAAGAAGGCTTTGAAGAGGAGAAGAGAATGGAGATAGTTAACTGTAAGTAAACAAAATTTAGTTCTTAGTAAAATTTTTCTAGTGCATGATATAATGTGCATGCTATAAAGTTTTATCAGTTATTTTCAAGTGTAATGGGGGTACTAAAGTAAATAGGTTCCCCTGATTTTTCCTTCTTTTCTCGTTCTCTTTGTACAGTTTTAAGAAATGTAGGCACTGCAATGTAAAAAAAAAAAAAGAACAAAAGCCTGGTCAAGAGTATGATACAAGAAAAATGTATGTGTTTTTTCTCATTCTTGCATAGGGGAATGACTGGAATAAGGCCATTGGCTTGATCTAGTTTTAAGAGAAAGCAAATAAATAAAAGGAACATTGAATATAATAAAGTTGTCCTCTAGCAAATAAATAAATAAATGCTTGTAGAAGTAATTCTGTATCAGGTTCTGGTGTCTCCTTGTAAACAATCTGATAAAGATCAATAAAAACAGAATATGTGTTTCTTTCAATTGCTTTCTTTCAATGGCTAGCAGATAATGTTTTCTGAAAGCATTCAAGTGTTTTCCCACTCTGGGTCAGCAATAAAAATAAAAGACAAACCCAGACAGCACTTAGAACTACAGGCTGTACAATGTGCCTTAGCATTAATAACCTTCCTTTTAGGTTAACCCAAGTCTTCAGTGTGGCTGTCAGTTTGAATTGAGAGAGTAAAACTTCAATATTTGAAAATGTACATAGTTTTGTGTGTTAGTATTAAATTAATATGGTTTAGTGGTATATTGGTGGCATATATATATATATATATATATATTTTTTTTTTTTTTTTTTTTTTTTTTTTTTTTTTGAGGGCTTTCAATAAAACAAAATGTTTTTGTAAGATGTGGCATAGGCTCAAATGGATATGGCAAGAAACAACTGTATAAAAGATCAACTTGCCAAACATTCGTGTGTGCATATAACACAAAAGCTGAAACTAGACACTTAACAAAAAAATGCTGTTACAAATAAAATGTGGGAATAATAACTTTTTAACATAATGATGCTTTCTATATTATCATTAAATGTTAATGGTCTCACAGATATATATAAAAAAGATAGAGTAATGAATTCTATTTAAAAAATGTAGAGTATAAATAGTTATGTTACAGGAGACACATTTGGAAAGAACTGAAACTGTGAATTTGATAAAGAAAGGTTTTCAGGATGATTATTCAGTAGAATACCTGGGACAAAGGAAAAGAGGAGCACCTACATTAATTGTAAGAGGAGATCAAACAGTAATAGAAGAGGATAAAAAAGATAATGGTAGATCTGTAGTAGTAGTGGGCTACTAGCAAGGCAGAAGGATTACAGTGGCATGCATTTACATTCCTCCTAAAATTGCTATAATGGAGCTTATGAAAATTATGGAAAAAATAATTAGCTTTCAGCAGGGGATATTACTTATAGGTGGGAACTGGAATTTGATTTGCAGCTGTGGAGATGTGTCTGGGCGGGGGCCTAGATGGGAAAATATAACAGAGGAGGGTAGATATTTGAAGAAATTTATGAAAATATTTGGCATGGAAGATGTGAATTCAGTAGTAGGAAGTCAGAGTGAATGTACATATTACTCCCCAAGATACAAAAACTGGTCTAGGCCAGACAAAACTTTCAATTAACTGAGCATGTTCCTGTGAAATGTAAGTTTTGATACACGCCCAATAATTATTTCTAATCATGTGCCAATAACAACTAAAATAAAAATGCAGTGTAATAAAATAAAAATGAGACACTGGTGCTTTCCCACATATCTGCTGAAAAGAGAGGAATTTAAGGAATGGGTAGTGGAAATTATTTGGGAGTTATTAGAGAAGACAGAATTTCTTCCGAAAATGTAGCTAGGGAGTGGGATAAAATTAAAGTGGAGTTTAAAATTAGGGTGGAAATAAAGTAGAGAGATATGGCTCAGAAGTAACAAGAATTATTTAGAGGGACCGACAAAGGTTAAAGTGTTGTAGAACGGGAAATCTCACAGAACAAGAAGATGAGGAATTGCAGAACGCTACACAGAAAATAAAGGATTACCTTGATAACATGCATGAGTTTAGAAAGGTTGTAGTTAAACTGTTTTTGATAATAACGCCAAACATAAAAAGATTTAGCAGAATGACACAGGCAACAGACAGTAGAAAGGGTTGTTGCCAAGCTTAGAGAGCCTATAACAAGGAAGATACTAGAAATATTTTGGAAATTTTAGGAAGGTCTGTATAAAGCAGAGAAATGTGGAGATCAAGAAAAGATACAAATGGAAATGTACATGGAAGAATTAAATCTGCCAAAGTTAGATGTAGATGAGGTAACAGGACAGGAGGAGATGAGCTAAAAATGGTGATGTACAACCAATCCACAGGAAAGTCCCCAGGAAGAGATGGTATTCCTGTTAAGTTTGGAAGCTAGAAGGGCAAAAAAATGATAAAGACCTGGAAGGTTTTGTTTAACAGTATTTTAAGAGGAGGAGAAACAACATCCTGGAAGAAAGCAGAGGTGTCTGTAATACCTAAAGAGGGTAAACACCCATCAGATCCAGCTTCACACAGGCCCATTTCAATCCTAAACCTGACTACAAAGCGTTTATGTCTATAATGGCTAAAAGAATGGCAATGGTGATGCCAAAATTAATAGATACAGATCACTGTGGTTTTGTGGAGGGGAGGCAAACATTTGACAACATTAACAGAACACTAATGATCCAGAGGGAAGATGAATGCAAGAAAATAGCACTGTTGTTGGTGGTCTTGATGCAGAGAAAGCATTTGACAGAGTAAGCTGGGACTTTATGAGCAAGGCAATGGAAACATTTGCATCCCATGATAAAATTATAAGGCTGATTAGGAGGATATACGAGGGATCAGAGGCAAACATTAAAGTGGGTGGGTTCCACTCTGATAATTTCTGTTTGAGCAGAGGAACAATCAGGGGTGTTCTCTTCCCCTTTGTTATTTGCATTACATTTAGAACCACTGGCAAAGAAAATAAGAGACTCAGAAATTCAAGGATATAATTGGTATGGTACTCAAGAAAAGCTGGCTCTATTTGCAGATGATATTATTTAATATCTGATAAAACCAGTAGAGGATATCTCAGTGTTGTGGAGCATTTTGAGGCAGTTTCAAATATTTTTGGGATACAAAATTAATGAAGGTAAAACAAAGGCAACAGCTGTAAATTATGTACCCACACACAAATTGGTTCAGCAAAATCCATATTTATTGGGACATGATTAACTGAAGTCCATTGGAATAAAAAGCATATTGTGTGGCAGCTAAGGATATGTGGAATGAGACAAAAACAAAGGAATACAAAAACTGAGAAAATGGAAGCTCTGTTACATGGATATGGATAGCAAGATGCATGCAGTTCATAGGATCATATGAAATTACTCGGCTATTGGCCCTGGGGCCCTTATAAACCTAGCCATATTTAGTGCCCAAGTCAGCAACCGTTGCCCCTTTCCAGCAGGGATGCAAATGGGATCCCAGGGGTGAATTTACTGTCTCCCATCCAGTCATCCAGATTACACTTAAAAAGGGACAATGAGATGCTCTGCTTAACATGGAGAGGGAGCCTATTCCACACAAAGGGGAGCCTCAGGGACACAACTCTGTTCTGCCAGCAAGTTCTATTGATGTCACAGGCCATGTTTTAGGTCCCAAGTATGAGTTGCGTGTGTGTTATTAGTTTTGTGAATATGCAGCATTTCCAATAAGGGGGGGGTCAGAGATAGCTTTGTATGCCAGAAAGAGATTGTCTCTGAGCAGTCTGTATTAAACCAAGTAGAGAGACAGGGTCTTTAGCCTATGCACGTAGGATAGGTGTTTGAGACCCTGTATTCTTCTGGTCAAGAATTTCTGCAGTCTCTCCAGCTGCTGTAGATGTTTGGTAAGGTAAAAGCTGAAAGGGGCATTATACTCTATTATAGGCCTGACAAGTGAAGAGTACAGGGAGGTAATGACTTCTGTTTTTTCTGGATGTGATACCCTTACTTATGAGGTGGGCCATAACGAATGCCCTTCGTACTATGGAGGCTACAGGGTGATCAAATGCCAAGTTGCTGTCAACCTGGGTGCCCAAATCTCTCACAACTGATTGTATGATTAGGACATTGTTGTTGAATGGCAATTTGTATGAACATCGTTCTCTCCAAACAGAATAATAATGCACTTTTTGCCATTGTGCTTGAGGTCATGTTCTAAACACCAATCATTTGTTTGGGCAAGACCCTCTTGGAGAATGTCCACATCCTTTGGGGAATCAATGACAGCACCCCAGTTTGCAGTCATCTGCAAATCTTGTTAGCCACAGACCTTTGGTCTTAGCCTGCAATTCAGAGAAATAGATTCCAAAGAGCAGAGGCCCCAAAACCGATCTCTGATGTACACCGCTAGTTATGGGTCTGCTACTACAGGAGGTTACCCCTATTTTGACTGTGTGGGTTCTGTTGGTGAGCCAGTTGGCTATCCATCTAGTGACATATGGGTTGAATCCAAGCTGAGTGAGTATGTCTGTGATGCCCGAGTGAGAAATGGTGTCAAAATCATTGGCCAAGTCAAGGCAGACAGTATACTCCTTTTTTCCCCTTATCCATGACCTTGGTAACTGTCTCGAAGAAGTCCACCAGGTTTAACAGCATTATCTCCCTTTAACAAACACAAACTGAACAGGGTCGAGTTTTTGAAGGCTACCGATATCCTTATTTATTAGGTCCATGATAATGCATTCCATGGCCTTACAGATCAGGCTAGTTAGGCTAGTGGGCCTACAGTTCCCTGGGTCAGTGGACGCACCACCTTTATGTAGTGGGATGACTGTGGCAGCCCTCCACTCAGCTGGGATAAATCCAGTGCTCATGTTAAGATTGAACAGGATGCACAAAGCAGCAGCAAGTTCTTCTTTGAGCTTGTGGAGGATGCCGCCTGGAATGTTATCAGGACCCACAGAGGCAATATTTTTTGCCTTACAGAGGGCATTTATAACCTGCTCCTTGGAGATGAGTGGGGGGCAGGTGTTGGGGATGACATGATTGTTGGTGGGGACAGGGAGGTAAAGTTTTTGCTAAAAGCAGCTAGTAGGTTAGCTGTCAATGGTGTTAGTGGGAGTGGTACCATTGACCACAAGTTCTGCATAACACAGTGTCTTACCCTTGAGGTTACGGACATATTTAAAGAAGGCGTTATGGTTGTCCTTTATTGAAGATGCCAGTTTGAACTCATAGTTCGCTTTAGAGGATCTCACAAGGGCCCTTATCTGCTTGTTCAGGCTGAGAAGGGATTGCTTCCAATTTGGGACCTACTCCTTCTTCCTCCTAGACAGCAGTTTCTTTCTTTTACTGTAAAAAGTCTTTATTGTAAGAGGCTGATTTTGTCCTGTCAGGTATCACCACATCCATGCAGCTATCTAGGTGGTTATACAGGTCCTTGGTGTAGGTTTCAGCGTAAGAGTCTAACCCCACATTGGAAGAAGAAACAATGAAGCTGGTTAAACCTACCTGCAGGCAGTCATAATCAGTTTTGGAAAAGGTTTTATGTCTGTTCAGGGCAGAGGGGGAGTGTCAGGGGTAATTGTGACTTCAAAGGAGACTGCTTTTTGGTCAGATCTTATCAGGGAGGATGACACTGTAGGAGTGTTACAGTGATCTGACATATTTGTCAATACCAGGTCTAGGATGCTTTCACCCCTAGTGGGGGGTGTTGAAAAATTGGTCCAAGGCATTAGAGTTGACAAAGTCAAGGAATTTCTGGGTAAGTGTGTTTTGGCATTTGTAACTCTTCCAATGTATGGTAGGATAGTTAAAGTCTCCCACGATCAGGGTGACTGGAAGAATCTTGAGGGATTCAAGTAGATCCAGATAAGAGGAATGGGTGTCTTGATTCATGGATGGGAGCCTATAGCTAGCTATGACCCAGCTACACCTGAAGTGCCTCATGTGCATCATACTGGTTGACTAGTCTTGAGGTGCTTTTATCTTATATGTAAATTGAAACTCCACCTCCTTTAGTTTTATTGCCTTCAGTTTGGGGTCTGAATGCATGAAAGGATGAGTAGCCTGGCAAGGCAGGAGTGCTCTTGACAGCTTTGAAACAGATTTTCATGACTGCACAAATGTCAGCATCTTGTACAGTTAAGAGTGCTTCCACTGAGTGCAGTTTTGTGTTTAGGCTCCTAGCATTTAGCAGTATGACCTTTCATGTCTATTTTGATGAATGTTTTACGTTGGGAAATTTGTCGTCTTGACACTGCCTAAAAAAGGCACTATGGGGGAGGCAAGAGCCTTTTCAAGTAGTCAGAAGCCCAGGGGGGACAGATGAAGGCCATATCTGGCAAAGCATCAAGGCCTATTGATCATGCCTTCCCATGCTGTCAGGTACTGGATCCCCTTGGAAGGACATCAGAAGCTGCGCCAATTATTGAAGTCAATCATTTTCTGCTTGTAAGGAGGTATCATTCTAGGCGATGGTAAAATACTGCTTAAGGCTAGGGACATACCTGCTTGGGATACATACTGAGTGAGCTCCATCACGTCTCTCTTCATATAGTCCAGACAGGCAAGTCTTAAGTCATTCATACCAACATGAGCAACGACAGAGTCATAGCAGTACGAGTTGTTGAGAGACTTGTGCATGTGTAATGTGGTGGATTATGGCACCAGACAGGCAATTCACTGTAACTTTCTCCTTATCCAGCCTGGTCAGGGGCACATCTGTGTGTCTCACAACTGAGTCTCCTATGACTAATATGCTGGGTTTGTTATTTGGCCTTAAAGGTTGTGAGATGCTAGTGTGTGTATTATGTGTATTATGTGTGTTATCTGGTCTGGTATTCTGAGGTGCATGCTTGTGCTTTTGCTTAGGAGGTCTCTTGTGTTTGGGTATGTTTCTTGTGAAAACCTCCACATATGTGGGTGTGTGTTGTGTTGGTGTCTGTTTTGTGTAAGGTGCTATGTTGTGCAGACAACCTTCCCTGTGACAGATATGCTAGCTTCTGAATGAGAGAGTTTAGATTCCAAATTCTTAATGTAGTTACATCTCTCACAGACTGTGTTCATGGGTGTTATGAGCATAGGGTTGTCTGTGTACATGATGCAGTTGCTACACTGCCACAGGATGCTCACATCAACAGGACTGGCTGGAGAAATTGTAGGAGGCTGCCCATCCATATTTGTCAGAATCTGGGTTCAGTGGAGTAAGGGGGAAAAATGGAAGGTCTGGGCATATTCAGCTAGGTGTATATGTATATAGGGGCTGGGCAAGTTTAGTGCACTACTGCCTCACAACCTGCTTCACAGCCACTGGTGTACACAGGCTCAGCTAAGTGAAAATTTGAAGGAGGGATACCCGTCAGAAGTTTAGTAAAGCTTAGCACCCAAACATAAGCCCGCACAAAAGTGGGGTTTAAATACCCACCAATGGGAGCCTTTCTTAGCACAGAAAATAACCAATCCACACACTGAGCTAACTAACATTCCCGTCTCAGCAGGGGGTTCCGGTTAGCACCTACTCTCACTAGGATGCAGAAGGGTTCCCACCAAAAAGAACGGCCGGTCAGTGTAAACCAAAAGTCCTGATGCAGCAAATCTGTACCAGGGCTATACTAATCCATACAAACTACAAATATTTAAGTAAAAAAAGTTGCGGCACACACCAGCAGCAGCTAGAACTTTAAATCGTCTATGTGGCAGAAAAAGCACTAATACAGCTCAAATCAGGCCAGCAGACTAAAGAGAAGCAATTGCGGCACACACCACAGCAGCTAAGGTCAAAACACCTTCAGAGAAATAAAAAAGAAAAGAGAACACAGTGTGATCAGGTAGTTAATTCAAGGAAATGCAAGTACAAATGTTAGAAGCAGTGTACAAAACAGTACTCAGCTTTCGGTGAATCTTATGATGTAGCTTCTGTTCGGCAAATTGCCCACCTCAAGCACAGTTAAATAAGCGTAGGCCCATGCAAACACAGGGTTTAAATACCCACCAACAGAAGCCTTTCTTAGGAGAGAAAATAACCAATAAGGATCCACACACTGAGCTAACCACCAATCCCATCTCAGCAGGGGGTTACGGTCAGCACCTATTCTCACTAAGGTGCAGAGGGGTTGCCATCAACAAGAACGGCCAGGAGAAAGTTCAGTGTAAACCAAAAGTCCTGGTGCAGCAAATCTGTACCAGGGCTACACTAATCCACACAAACTATAGATCTTTTAAGTAAAAAAGTTGCAGCACACAGCAACAGCAGCTAGAACTTTAAATCGCCTATGAAGCAGAAAAATCACTAATACAGTTCAGATCAGGCAAGGGGACTAAAGAGAAGTAACTGCAGCACACACCACAGTAGTTAAGAAGGTCAAAACACCTTCACACAAATAAAAAAGAAAAGATAGCACTTAGTGCAGTTAAAATGTTTTTAGTCCCTTTAGTTTTATACATAGTTCAGATGTATTTTTAACAACCAGAGGAGAAGATGTGGATGGCAATTAATAAAGAGCTGAAGGATTTTGTCTAGCAGGGGAAAACGGCAAGAGTCTAGTGGGATAAGCTGATTCTTCCAATTTAAAAAGGCAGTTTGGGACTACCTGATCTGAAGAAATATTTCACAGCTATACAGTTAAGGCTCCTATACAAAGCACAAGCAGAAACCTATAATTCAAAGTGAAAAGGGATGATGATGAAATGAGGGAAGCTCAAGAAACAAGGAGAGACTGGAATTTTGGATGCAGATCCTTAAGGAAAATAACAATAACCATAGAGAATATTATATTTATAAAGTAGAAGAAAAAAATCTATGAACTAAGCCAACACGGGAATGGAGAAAGGAGAAAGGAGATTCTGCCAAAAGGGATGACTGCAATTAGGGATACAGGCAATAGGCAAGAGGAGGTTGGAATTTACTGAAGAAAACTGGCAAAAGAACCAATGTATTGGGAGCAAATAATTAGGGAAAGATGACAGAATGGGAAGATGCCAAGAATTTATTTGGACTAGAGGCTAGAGATTGCCTTCCCCATCAAGGATTGATATGATAATATAGGCAAAGGGAAAGAAACAGGGGGATCCTAAGGGAAAGACCAGGACTTGTAGAATTTTTAGTATAATCTAGAACAGAAGCTGCTGTTAAAAAAGGAATAATTAGTACTGTACACAAAATATTGCATGATAACTATAAAAATCAATCAGAGAAGGTTAGAAAGGAGTGGAAAAAGAGATTGGCTAAACAATTCACAAATAAACAATGGGGGGTATATGTATGTCTCCCAAATATGCAACATAGTCTAGAAGATTTAGGATTTTTGCTTAGAAGTGTTTACATAAGTATTTTTAAACCCCAAGTAGATTCCAAAGAATTTTGCATTAGGTAGACATCAAATGCTGAAGGCATGATGGGGAAGAAGGAAATAATTGGGAAAATATTTTCTGGGAGTGCAAACTGGTGTAACTAAGGACATTTTTTTTTTTAGCTATGATACAGAATCAGTCAGGACTGCCTACACATAGCAAGACCTTGCTCAGTCTATTTCTGATGGCTGCCATAAAAGCAATTTCTAGAAAATGAAAATTAAAGACTAAACCAAACTTACTAGAAGTAGTGCACATAGTAGCATAGACAAAACACCTGGAATGTGGATCTTTGGAAAAAGGTATGAACAAATTACACAGAAAAAAATGGGAATTGTAGGAACAATATATGCATTGGAGTATTGAGGTTTAAAAGAAGGCAGGATTTGATTGAGCTATGTAATGACTGACTGACAATGCTTGGACAGATTATAAGTGATGCATAATGTTTGCAACTAAAATAATGTCAATATGGTTTGTGATGTATAATGCTTGCAACTAAAATTATGTCAATATGGATTGTATTCATTTATATAAATATATGATTATATGATTGCCTATGACATATGTGATAATTTAATAAATATGTTTCTTTGAAAAAAAAGTCTCACACGAGCTGGCAAAGCAGTAGACATAACAGATGGATCTGATTTAATCTCATCCTTCATCGCTACATTAATAACATCAACATGACAAGCAGTTAATTAGAATTGACATTACCATGATGACTGGCCTCTAATTTAGAAACACTTGGGGAGCATTACACTGATATTGGTTTTGCCAGTATTGCCATCTCCAAGCTTCCGATTCTTCAGGTTACCAGTTTTTTGTGGATGTGTGTGATCTGTTTGGATTTTTTGAGTCAGGATGTTTCGGCAGCATGGCTTCACATAACAGATTATCTGTGAGACGCCTGAACAGCATAATTCTGTGAGATCTTACTATTTTACTAAAACAGATTGCCAGATTCATTCCTGCCATGACCGATGTGGATTATGTTAGACCAGGTGTTTTGCCAGAGGGTACAAGTTCTCTTCCATTATTTTCTACCAGGTACACTGCCGATTTTGAACAACATCTGGGTATGAATTCTCTACAAACAGTGAGTATGGAACATTCTAAAGAGCCGATTTTGAGCTTTGGATAAAGTCATCTGTTTTTTTTTATTTAATTCTGTTACTACTATTCCTTGTGCCAGATTTAAGGTACAGCTGAACAAGTTTGAATCAAAATAAAGGAGTTTGCAACTCAAGAACTGTTATTATTATGAATATGTACGAATCAAACAGATTCCTAAAGGGTTGAGATTGTGGAAGTTTCCAGTGAGGCTGGGTCCTAATTTTCTTTTACATAATGAACTACTTTATTTGTTTGACAAGACTGTTCTCAAAATTATTTCTCTTTTGATGAAGGAAAATGAGAAAAAATTAACTAAATTAGACATGGAGTTAAGAGATCTCAATTCAACCATTGTGTCTGATTTAATATTTAGTTCAGTGAAGGATGACTACAACACTGTTTTTTCCAAAGTAGACAATATTAGTAAAAAAGTAAGGAAATTAAAGTAAACAAACCAGACAGAAACAGACATGAATATGAAGAAAAGATGAGCATATCCACCCCACCCACCCACCAACGCACACTACTAGTGAAACTTTTATGGCAAGAGAACTGGACAGTTGATTGCAAAGCTGCCGTTAATAATGTTAATGGCTCTCCTTCCTCTTCTTTTTTAGGAGATGAACCAGTGAAATGGTCCCAGCGACTGGTATAACAGAGGTCAGGCCAACCCCAATAACTTGGGCCCAATTACAAGATGAACCACAACTTTTCCAATCAACATCGATGAGAGAGGGGAAGGGAGAGGAAATACTGACTCTAACCAGGAACAAAAACATTAGCATTTGTGACTGTGGTTGTGGAGGTAAACTTGATACTCCAGAATATGCTGATTTTAAAATTGTCATTTGTCTGATACCCATCTTCCAGGTTGCTGTTTAACATTATTTGCAAAAGGTTTTTGGTTTGCTCCTAATTTTCGTCTATATATTGCTGAGGTTCTTTTACAACTGAAATTGTATACTACGAGCTTGAACCTTAAATCATTTCAAGCAACCAGGTAGGCATTAACGAACTTAGTTTGAAAAGACATAGTGCTTTTTTTAAAGCTCCCTAACACTTTGGTAGGTTCTTTTGAGAAACTATAGGAGGGTAAATTTAGACAACCTTATAAAGAGAAAAAGTTTGTTGACAATTTACCCCCTGAGGAAAGGCAGTTTTTTAAACTATGTAATCAGGGATAAAAGTTTATGAATTATGAAATCTGACAAAAGTGGGGGTACTGTAGTGATGGATAGTATGGATTATTCATGTAAAATGTTAGAAATTTTGTCTGATGAGCAAACTTATAAAATAGTTTTTCAAAAAGAGATTAATGTAGCCCACAGCAAAACTGATACATGCTGAATGATTTGGCTTTGCAAGGATTCATAAATAAAACTACCCTTGACTTTTTAAAGGTTGGTAAGCCTTTGATCCCTTCCATCTTTGGCATTCCAAAGATCCATAAGAATTAATCTGATCCTTCACTGAGACCCACTGTGGCTGCAACAGGATCTAAAACAGAGCCTTTTGCAAAATTCATTGACTTAATGCAAGCATCTGTTACAGAGTCTGCAGCACATGCTCCATGATTCCTGGCATCTATTGGAAAGACATAACATCTCATTTGATGAGACACTTGTTTTTTGTCACTATAGACGTGGTCAGTTTGTTTAAAGTCATCCCCCACTTAGATGGATGTTTTGGTTTAATGAATTTTTGATGACTCGATGCTATTTCAACCAAGGATATTTTAGTGACTGATAGTTTGTTGGTTATTGTCCTTACTAATAATTACTTGTTCTTCAAGGGTGAATATTACCATCAAGTGTCTGGAGTTGAGATGGGGACAGCCTGTGCCCCCATCTATGCTAATGGAGTAATGGCGGAGTGGGAAAAGTGGTAAATATTTGGCTCTGCATATCAGCCCATTGTTTATGCTTATTTTAAATTTTTGGATAACATACTGACCTTGTGGAAAAGAATTGACAATCAGTTGAAGGATTTTGTATCATATTTAGGAACTACAACCACTTTTTTACAATTTACAGTTTGATGCCACCCCTATTGACTATCTTGATATGACTATTAGAAAAGACAGAATTCCTTAATAGTTCCACATCTACATTATATAGGAAAAGCACTTTTTCCAATTCTTATTTATACTTCGAAAGTTGTCTTCCTTTACACCAGAAAAAAAAAGATATTGTCATGGGCCAAATGGTCCGACTGTCTAGGTTGATTACTGAAGATAACTTGTTTGAGAAAGAAATACACACTATATAGTGTATATTTAAAGACAAGGGATATCCTAGTAGTTTATTACATTCTGTTAAATAAGACGTTTTAAGGAAGAGAGGTATGGTATTTGCACCTCTTCTGATGTGCAACAGGGGCAGTAATATAGTTAATCTTCATACTGCAGGAGACAGTACTATCAATCAGTTTGACCTGTTTAAGGAGGAGAGGTCTTCATCTTTAGAGTTACCTTTTTATTTTGGGATTTATAAATATGTAGACGTGTTTAAGGATTTATGGAACCTAACTTTTCTTGTTGATATGACACTGAAGTTTGGTGGATCCCCATCAGTTGTTTTTAGTAAGTGTAGCTCTATAAAAAAACCTAACTGGAAGTTCACCTGGAAATTTGTTCCTTACTGGTTAGACCCATCAGATGAACAAGTATAGTAGAAGTAAGTACTGCAGTTTCATACACGAAGGATCGTAATTTTTGAGGGATATGATCGAAGTTTGGCGTGTCCTGGCAGATGTAATTGTGACACCACACAAGTTCTGCAAATGGCTCATTGCACATCATGTCCTGCTTTCTATGTCAGGAAAACTGGCCGTACATTAAGGGGATCAAATAAGGGAACAGAGCTATGATATAAAGAAAAAACACTCCACTAATGCCTTGTCGTGAGAATATTAAAAAAATTCAAATGTTTTCCTATTGATTGGGTAAATACATCTGCGACAGGAGGAGACCTGGATGATTTTTCTGGAAATTAATTAACTGTTATGGTAGTTAAGATTAGATGCCTTTAATCCAGGTCTCAATGATGTATCCATTAAAGGCTAACATGGTATGAATTATTATATTACAGGGCTACTACAATATTGACTTTGATGCCATACAGTTTTTGTACTAGGTTTACAAGCTCAACATCTATTTTTAATATATTTAAGATATTATTTCACCTGATATATGGATTTCTTTATTATATATTTTTTCACTTTTGGTGATTTTAATAAACCTTTGTTGAGGATAAAGTGTCACAACAGTTTGTTGATTTGGTATTTTAATAACGCTGGGAAACATATTCATAATATTTATTTATTTAGATATGATAAAAATCACATTTACTGTGTTTATTTCTCGTCCTTCATTACTACACATTAATAACATCAACATAAATAGTTAATTAGTGTTAACATTTTAACATCTTAAACATTGCAATTTTAGAGTCTTATTAATTAATTCAAGTAGATCAATTAATTAAACTTAATTTTATTGTTGGTTTGGTATTTTATTATTATTAAGCTATGTCAAATTGTACAGTATTACTTTATTTTTTTAACCAGCTGTCGTATCTGGTTGTGTTTATGTTTTTTGTGGCTAGTAACTGACCAAGGTTCCTTTAAAAGCAGTAGTGTCTTTAAGTGGCTTACTCTAACGAAGTCTCAGAGGTTATCAGGGACGAAAGTGCCAAGTCATTTTATGTGTGTCATTATTAAAACAATTTTTTCAGATACAACCTGACTCTTTTTCATTGTACTTATTCTGTGGATTATAGTGGTGACTGGCCACAAATTTAGAAACACTTGGACAGCATTGCATTGATATTGGTTTCAGCAGTGTTTCCATCTTCTAAGCTTCCGATTCTTCAAGTTACTGGGGTTTTTTTTGTGCATGTGTTTCTTTTGTTAATTTGAAGTACTTTACATATTCTGTTTTTTTTCTGTTTGTTTTAAGAACTGAAGGTTGGCAATCAGGATTATTACAGGCAGCATTAAACACATCTACCAAGGCTGGCAAAATAGGAGAATGGGGGGAAGAATGAGGTATATCTACTTCTAACATACGATAATAATTTCTCAACTTGGAGGACATCCAGTTATTCCCACAAAAAATAAATAAATAAATAAACTCCTGGAAATAATCTGAGAGAAAGAAAATTCCCCCAAAGGAGGTGGAGAGGATCAAGTTTCCTCAATATCACAGTTATGGGCTTAGGAATCTGCAGGAAAAGAATCCCTTACTGTCTCTATGTCAGAATCCTCAGAAAAAGCTCCTTCAGAAATTTCTTTAGTCACACTGCCCATGGGTAAGGATTTCTTACCACCATGATTAATAGCCTGTAATAATTGCAATAATTGCCTGGCTAAGGTAAGATCATCTTTATGAACAGACACCATGTCTTCGGATGAAAGTGTCTAATCTTCTGTTTTTTTCTTTACAGGCAACACCCCTAAAGGAGAACAACTAGGAGATGGCACATCAGCCTGTCATGAGGTTTCTTTCCCTGGTGACCCCAAGAAGCAACTCCCAGACTATCTCCCAGTCCCAAAGAAGATGTTCTCCCATGCCCACATTGGACACTGGAACAGCTGAAGAAGACATCATTGACCCCAGTCCATGGTGGATGAAAAGACTACACCAGAGGAACCCTAGAGAATCAAGTGAGTGGTGTGAGGAACAACAGAGAGCCACTAGGCTCACTCACCAATGGCTGAGGCTCTTTCTGACCCCACAGTGGCAGCAAGGGGTCTTTATTGTGTGATTTCTTCCTTTTAAGTAGAATGGGATAACAGCCAGCAGGACCAAAGTAAGTATCCATGTCGCAGACAAGGAAGAGGTCTGAATGCCAGTAAGAAGTACTGGAATGAGTTTGGCAAAGGGTAAGTTCTGTCAGAAGTGTTTACAAGCAGCACACACACTCTTACCCAAATAGTCCCCTTTTTGTAAAGCTAAAAGGAAAATGAAGAAAAAAGCTGTCAGAAATAAAGCATGTATCTACAATGTACACCGACAGAAAAAATAACAAGCACTAAAAACATAACAAAAAAACATTTCCTGTCTATTTAAAACTCTTTCCAATTCTTAAATTCAAACAAATAAATTAAATGTCTACAAAGAAATTATATGTTTACTACAAATATAGCCCCAAATCAAAAAAATAAGTCATTGGCTAAGAATAGCTGTCTCTGACAGGAAACATCTGATATTGTGAAAAAAATACGTTTTCTTAAAGGGGAAATGCAGCTTTTTGTCACCAATAAAATAAAATATTATTTTCTCTAAAGGGCAGCAACTTCTGTGTGGATGGGATCCCCTCTGGGAACTTATCTGACAGAAATGAAGCTACAAGGCTGACTGCTGCTCCTGTGGAACATCAGATCTGCTTCTTCTCCAGGTGACAAGGAAGTACTGAAGATTTCTTCATTCTGAATGTTAATTTCCCTCTGTTGGGCTGCCCAATCAGCAGTCAGAGTGAAGGCTGGGTAAGGGAGCCACAGCTTTGTGAAGCTGGCCGGTTGCTGTATCCTTGGCAAGATACAACCCATACAGCACAAAGACGAATATCTGGTACAGCAACATAGAATCATTATACAGAAAATGTGCTTTGTTTTAAAATCACAGCAGAAGTACCTTAAACCATCCTGCGCATGAAGTGCAGGTGTTAACAAAAAAACAGCCCACATTCCAGTGTCTGTAGCCTGTCCACTTAAATTGAAAGGGCCTTGCATAAATAGCACCTCTGAGATGCAAATGTATTGGGTCAAAAAATGTATACAGATAAAGCAAGAAGCAAACTGGATGCCATGGGAAATTATGATCTGTGAAGTAGTAATGTGACGTTGCAATTGTCCCTGAGTTGCAATGTATATAGTCAGCTTAAATACAGGAAAAAAAAGAAATGAAAAAAAAAAAAAGAAAAACTGCTGGGGAAAACAAAACATATAAACTAAATATCAGACTGCACTGTCTCTCTATAGGTAAAGTATAATTATATGTTTTATGTTTGGGGGTCTTAAAAGGATGCTCTTATTTTAAACACATCCAGCATAAAGCAGTTGTAAAAGTTGCAATTCATTCATAGGGTGTCTCCCAGTCTCCTCATTGCACATCTATTAACTGCAGGATGTAGATGTAACACAGGTAATTCTGACTGTGGTACACAAAGAAAAAGTCAATACACCAAACTACATTAATATGAAAAGTAACTTGTTTATTCATTCACTCACCTACTAGCAGGCCATCAATAAAAAAGACAGAACTAAGGAATAAAAATGGAGAATGCAACCCTGAAAATGAATCTCTGTCCCTAGGCAATCACTGAACACTTGGGTTCAGTTATGAGCATCATTTTAAATCCCAGCAGTAGATATGCATCTGTGATTAATTTAACTGTATTTATTAAATTATCTCAATTGTAAAATCAATCATAAGTTTCTTCAACATCTCTCAATCTGTTGCTACATTACCTGTTTTACAGTAGTGACATATTTCTCTTGCGGCTCTAGTTTGCCAGTGCTCTGCCTCTCATCTACTTCATGTGTATCTACTGGCTGATGAGACAGTGGCTCTTTGTCCGATTCTGGTAGCTCCCCAGTGACTACTTGTCCTGGGCCATCTGAGTCCAAATGGATTGCCACCTCAGTAGTCACAGCTTCATCCTGTTTAGGCACAAGAGATACTGCATTCTGGGTTTCTGTATGCTTTTTAGGAATACAAGACTGACCCATGCCTTCCTCTGCTTTCACTGGGCCATTCTTCTTCTTCTTCTGTCTCCTCTTGTGATTTTGCTGTTTCTTCTTCCTCCCCATTATCTGTGTTCTGAGAAAATATGTTAGTTTAAAAATCACTATCAGGGATATACTTATCTCAGCTCTGCAAAAATAAATGTTAGGTTTAAATCTTTTAATACAGTCTTAAAATTCTAAGCATAAGGATCTTGGAAGTACTCCCCAAAACCTACAGTGGTAACGACTATCCCTTTCAATCATTTTCAATATGCCTCTTCTGTTTTCTTCAAAAGAGGAGTAGCTTATTGTACATCAGATTCCTAGTTTATATTTATAGAAGGATCTCTCAAATGTCTGTGGTTAACTAACCACAAAATCTTTACAGAAGATGCCATGAAGTACTTAACAATCCTGCATCCCATAGCTTTCTGAATAAGTCTGCAAACTACAATGTCCACCATTAGCACACACTTATAATCCGTCATGTCTACAGTTATAACAAATACGTAGAAGTTGTCTATTATAGTATGTCATCTACCCAAATCTACCATAACAAACAGCCCAGATTAGTTAAGGCCTATTTCCACTCTACCAAAATTGAACAGACTCCTTTACAAACATCTCATAAAGCTTCATGAAGAAATAAAGTACTACCACTGTATTATTTACGGTACATAACTGCCTCTTCCAGGGAGTGATACAGGAGATGTTAATGTTTCACTCTTTCTCCCTTTAAAGAGCACATTTGATATGGTCAATTATCCACCATTACTTAATAACTGAGGTCACTATGCATTTTGTATGGTCTCATGGTCTGAATGCTATCATTCAAACACAAAGCACATATAACAACTGGATCAGCCTTTTAAAGGCTGAGGACTGTAATTTCTAAGAGAACTGAAAGAATCCAGCATAAAACCCTATTATTTTCACTGTCCGTTAATAACTTTATCAGTGACTTAAAGACCTAAAAGAGTCAAGTATGCAGTATTTAAGCCACTACTTATACTGTTCAACCTCATGCTTTCGACAGGATTTGTGCCTGATGCCTGGAGAACAGCCACTGTAACCCCACCCCTAAGAATGGCATCTCTTCAGACCAAGGTAACTTATAGGCTCATCAGCCTCACCAGCCTTATATTCAAAGCCATGGAATGGATTATAGCAGAATGCATTTATGTAGACAAAGGTAGCTTAACTGAACTAGACCCCACTCAGTACAGTTTTATGAAGGGCAGGTCCTGCTTCATGAACCTAGTAAGCTTTTTTGAAGATTTTACAGAGGCTACTGGCAGTGGGCACTCTGTGCACACTGCTTACCTTCACCTAGCCAAGGCTACTTTTCCCCATGATGAAACTATTGAAAAATTTAACAAATGTAATGTAAACCCTTACACTGTTCACTGGATTTCAAATTGGCTATCCAGTAGATCCCAGACTGTGAAAGTTGCTGGCACTCTCACTGAATGTAGAATTGTAATGAATGGGGGTGCCAACGGAATATTTTGAAGACATCCAAGTCAATACCCTAGAAGTGTGGTTGACCACATTCATTGATGACTCCAAACTAGGTACTGTTATCCTCTCACAAACTGATACTAAACAGCTCCACCAAGGGTTGGAATATGCACACAACTGGTGTACTGAAAACATACACCAGTTGTACTGAAAACAGTCTAAAAGTTAAATGCAAAATGTTCAGTATAGCTGAGTTTGGCAAAAAGGCTTCTCCTACCTCATGTGTTATAAACAGTACTCCTTTTCATACAGAGATGGTCATAGGAGACCTAGGTGTTTATGTGGACAACTCTCACTTGATCATTATATTTCCACCACAATCAGGAAATACTTCTATCTGGCACAATCACCAAGTAAATATCTTCAAGAGCCAAAGAAGTCATCTTACCTCTGTATTTTTCCCTTATCAGTACCCATTATCGAATATAATGCCCCCTTTGGTATGTAGAATTCCAACCACATCACTTAACTGAAAAAGCTCCAAAAATTTGAAAATTAAAATCCTAGCATTCAGTAGCCCACCGGCTACTCTGACATGACCTGTGTCTAGCTTTTTGAGCCACAAAAGGCCCAATCCTATTTGACCTCCTACTTTAAACACCTGCACTAGAGACCTAAATCTAAACCACAAAATAAACAAGATTTGCTGGAAGGATAAACACCTAACAAAGCATATTCCCAACCTATGGAATAAGTTGCCACTACAGGTCAAAACAAGTACTACTCTGGCTACCTTTAAGGCTATTCTTGATGACTGTACAGGTAGACACAAATTCCACCAGGCTTATTATGTAAGGCCCTGCTCAATTTGAGCATTAAGAAGTGTCTGACAAGGGTGATAATAAAATACAGTTGTATAAGCTGAACTTATCATAACAGTAGACGTTCAAATGATCACTGCCACAGTAGCCTTAGCTTTATGGGTTATATCCTGCCAAGGATATAATGGCCAGCCATCCAGCTTAAAAAGCTTTATGACACTTTCCATATGCCCAAACTGTCAAGCAGCTCTATCTGAGCTGATTAAAAGATAACATCCAAGATAATGAAATTAGTTTTAACACGATTTTATTTTTTTTCAAGAAAGCAACAGCTCAAAGTATATTTCTAGATCAGTGACACCTTGAGTTCTGCTTATCAGCCAAGGTAATTGTACCTTTTATACAACTATTTACTCTGTTACAACCCATACTTACCCAACACCCACATAGGAGTTCTCTATGGTATCTTGATCTTCTCAGCATTGTATACGACTGGGAATTCTAAGATGGCTGCACACTCATCAACAGGTCAAATAGATGTCTTCCAGTGGGAAAACAGAAATTTTAGAAAGCAGCTAGCAAAACTCATTTATTTTTGGTAAAATTCAGTTACTGGTTAGTCACTACCCTGCCTGGATGTCAGCAACGAGGAAATCTAGAGAAAGTTAAGAGAAAATAAAACAGAAAAGGAAGAGAAGAAAAAGCTCTGGTGGGGAATAGCCTTGCAGCTGTTCACTAAAAAGCAGCTCAGGTTTCAGCTTCAGTACAAGAGATGGCTTCCAGTACTTTTGAGAAAAAAATAAATCAAATGCATTCATAGTTGTTCAAAATAAGTGAGATACAGGAAACAGACAAATGACAAAAATCTAGAAAGAATAGTAAATGCTTTAAGTAGCTGTTCAGATGACCTGGCAAAACTGCTGAAATCAGTGGTTGAAATGAAGGAAAGACTGGCTGGATATGAGTATTCTGAAGAAGAACTGTGTCAAAAAATGGTACAGCTAGATGACCCAGTATGCAGAGAAAAAATTGATTTTTTTCTGTAACACAGAAACTGGAACGAATAGATTCCATTAGTTTTATGAAAGTACAAACAAGCAATTGAACTGATATTCCACAACAGAATTTTTTTAATAGAAAGGGCATATTGTGCCTATGCACCTTCAAATGTGGCCATGAGAAAAATGCCAAGACCTAGAGTTGTAAAGATGCAGTCATATCAGCAGAAGGAGCTATTCTTGACAAAACTGTGGCAGAAGGGCACAGTGTTCATGCAAAATGAGTACTCGTTGTAGACCAGGCAGAAGAGAAGTGAGTTTATCTCTACAATTTAAAGGTGTCAATAGACAGGTGTTTAATTCAAGTTCCTACATCCAAATGTATTTAGAAAGTACAGTTTCATGAGTAAACTTGCTATGACAATAAATGTTCTACTGCATCACTGCTGCAGTAGCTTAAGCCACTAAGTGGCATTACTCCACCTGCACTGTCCAGCTTCCAAAAGCTTTGGATACCTTCCATATGCTTTTCCTACCTGTTGCATGAAGAGCACTGTTATAAGTGGCTGAAGAACTGTCAAAAGTTTCAAATTTTTTTTTTCTTTTTGGCCAGAAAGACAACAAGACCCTTGAATACAAAAAAAACTTAAAATTAAATACAAAAGAGTAAAAGGAACCACACCATGGCAACACATCAAGAAATGGTGAGGGGGGACTGGAGGAAGGGTTAGCTACTGCCTCTGTGATACAACAGAACATCTACTGTTATGGTAAGTTTACTTTCACAACTATACTATGTTCAAAATGATCACTATTGCAGTAACCTAAGCTAAGCGGGTAGTAGTACAACAGGAAGACCAATTCCCAAGACTCCAGGAGCCCTGAAGAATGTTCCAAGCAAATCCAGTTCTATATCTGGGAAAGGAATCCAATTTTGCAATGTTTTGTAAAGTTATGTACTGAGTACCAACTTGCTGCTTCTAGAATGCTTCTACAGTCCACCACTTTCCAGAAAGCCAGAGAAGAAGCCAATGCCCTTGTAGAATGAGCTGTAAGTCTGTCTGGAAGTAGCTTGCTGTGGTTAATGTTAAGACGCTTCAGCACAAAACAACCATGAAGAAATAGTTAACTTTTACAATGGTTTTCCACTCCTTTCAAAAATTGTTTTACTTTAACACTGTTGGAAAGAGGGAATATATGGGCACATAAGCTGAAATGGCTGACAAACGTATCTTTACAAAAGTGTATGACAAAGCACTGGACAGTGACACATAAATAATCAAGAACAAGAAGCATTTGGGCCAGCACAGAATCTTGGCGCTTAAATCTCACCTCTTTAAGTACCTGATGCATATCCTCAGAAAAAGGTGCCTAAAAGGTATCAAAATTGTATCAGCTGGGCAGTTAGTTGAAGTATTTTCAGATTGTGGGGTAAGCTCCCCCTGTATTATGTAAGTAAATCCAGTTTGTGGTGAAGTTTGTGATAGCTGCGCTTGGCCAGACAGAAAAGAAGGGAGAACCATTGTTGCTTTGGCCAAAAAGGGGTCTTCAGTACAATTTCTGTAGAGTCCTTCTGGATTTTTAGAAGAACTTTGGTAATCAGTGGAAAGGGTGAAAAGGCATAGAAGCACATTCTCATCCACGGGAATGAAAAAGCATCTGTCTTCTAGGCCTCCCTGCATAGTATCCTGGAATGGAATTTCTTTAGTTGTTTTTCTTAAAGAAGGCAAACAGATCTACTTGTGGTGTTCCCCATAGGCAGATCAATTCTTGGAAGAGCCCAGGATAACGTTTCTATAGATGAGGGTCTATCCTGGTTCTGCTGAGCTTGTCTGCAATAAGGTTTTGCTCTGACATAATGTATGACGCCTGAAGAGTCATATTGAGCTGAACTGCTACCTCCCAGGCTATCATAGCCAGTCTGCAATGTTTGCTCATGTACCACATCAGTGCAGTATGTCTGTATACAATAGCAGAAGTCCTGATGACCAGAGATGATTCAAGGTCTACAAAGTATTAATAACAGTCAACATCTCCCTGTTGATTATGTGCTTCTATCTGAGAAAAGGATCCTACAAAGCTTGTACTTTTACCCCTTTAGAAAATGTTCCCCACACAAGATGTGAGGCATCTGTTATGACAGACCGGAGTGGCGAGAGAAGAGAGAATGGAAAACCTGAATTGCAAGCTATCTGAGCTGCCCACATCCAATTTTCCTCTTCACAATTCCCAGAAATGGAATCTGAAAAGTCAAAGGGTGTAGATACTAAATCCAGACTGATCTGAGGTGCCACTGTATTTTCCTCATGTATGGTGTGGCAAAGAGTGGCATGATAATCACCGATGCCATGTAGTCCAGGATCCTGTGAAAAGCGCAACCTGAAGATGCTTGGTTTAGGCTGGAGAAACTTAGAACAACTGTTGGAACATTTTTACTTTGTCTGGAGGAAGAAAAGCTTTCTTCTCAGTCAAGCCTACAAACATCTCAGGAATACCATTTTGTGTGAAGGGATAAGAGAAGACATCTGCCAGTTGATCTGAAATCCCAGATTGAGTAGAAGATCCTAGATAATAACTCTTGACACCTGGAAAAAAAGAGTCTGCAAAGATTACACAATAGTTCAGATATAGAAAAAATGTATGCTTTGAAGTTTGCTATGAGCTAAGAATGCAGCTAAACATTTTGAAAATAACCTTGGTGCAGTGTAGAATCTAAAGGGTGAAAAAGAACTGATAAAGTAAGCCAGATGCAGCAAATTTTAAGAATGCTTGAACTGTCTTGCTATAGGAATGTAGTAACAGGCTCCCTTTAGGTCTAATTTTATCATGAACTCATCAAGTTTTCAGGATTCTTAATTGACAGCATCTTGAACTTTTGAATCTTGATATGGAGGTTACAGCTGATAGATCTTGCACTGACCTAGAGGATCCATCTCGTCTGAGAAAAAATTGTTGAATAATAGCCTTTGCCTCAAAAACTGAAGGCCACTGGTTCCATTACTCCCTGGGACATCATGTTGTGTAGAATGGGGGAGAATGAAGAAACCTGGTTACCTTGGCAGGGGAGAAACTCCCAGGAATTCAGGGAGATTCCCACTGCCATTAGTACCCTTGCTGGATCACCACCAAATACAACTGTCTGGAACTATCTGATGCCAAAATGGCAGTTAAAGTCTGAGGAAGATGGAGTGATTACCAGAACAGACAGATAGTCATGCTGAAAGCTGTCTTTATTTTTTTTTGTCTTGTTCCTTTTTCTTAGAGATTCTTTCTGATTACTTCTTTCTCCTCTGAGCACTGGACCCCTGCTGTTAAAATTGTTTGTTGAGAGAAGGGGCTTTGGAGGGGTTAAAACTGTTACTTGATTTTAAAAAGGAGATTTGAAAAAATTGTTTCACTCCTTCTATTGGTTTCCTCTATTAATCCCACTTGTTAAATATCTCAGCTGACAATGGGCCGAAAGGAGAATGTTTATATAAAGGAAAGCTCAAGATCTCAGATTTTACTTCCCCTCAGGAAAGTTTTACGATCAAAGCCAAGCAAGTCTTCTCAAAAGTGATCCAGAAAAAGGCATTCTGAAAGTAGAGTCAAAGGCATCAAAAGTGCACTTCAGAATATGCTTAGTCACCTGAGAAACTGCTGTCACAGAAGCAATTGCAGATTTTTTTTCTTTAGAAATTGGAAAATAAGCTAATATTTTCTGTATATTCTCAAAAGACGTGAGCGAAAACTTTAACATATGGGCTTGGCAACTTAAAATCCTGAAAGTCAAACTACTAGAAGCATTCATCGTCTTCCTCAAGTTATCCAATGTTTTCCCCTCTACATCTGAGGAAATAAGATTAAAAGCAATGACCTGTTTGGCAGCAGCAGATTTAGAAAGTGGTATCTACCTTGGGATTATTAAAACAGGTACTTAAGTGACTGAGGTACCTTGCATAATCTATCAAACCTTTTGGCAGTCATAGTTGGTTTGTCCAGTAAATTGGCTGCAGTAAGAAAAACATGCAAAACAGGAGGAATTTAAGCTGCTTTAGGCATCTGTAACTATATTAAATCACAAAACATTTTCTGAGTCTTAGAGACATCACTCTGCTCCCACTGAAAAACCTCACATAAATTAGTTAAAATTTCTGGAAAGGAGACTTCTTCATTAGGAATGTCTATAGGAGTGCTTTCTTCAGAATCTGAAAAATGTGAATGAGCAGAATCCTTGGAATTGCCCTCCTTCACCTGTAAGACTTCACTTTCTGGCTGGAAAATCTTGTCAGATTGAGGAGGAATTCTTTTTCTCTTCCTGCCTGAGGACTGACTAGCTGTTGGAAATGCAGATATAAGTTCCTTAGCAAAAAACAACAGATCAGTTATACCCATAGTAATTGAGTAAGGTTAACAGTTTTTCTCACTAGGCACAGAGTCCCCTGGTCTGGTAGGCCCCTTAGTACTCTGGTTGCAATGTCCACATTCCCCTCCCAGCCAAGTGAAAACCCTTTACTGACCCCTTCCCCATCACTGACAAAGAAGATCCTTCCTAGTCCACCCTAAGCTTTCCTACAGCTGCAGAGGATGTGACTATCTCATGGTATTTAGTGGCACAAGACAGGAAGAAGATGGATGGCCTGATGAATATCAATCAGACAAAGCAGAGTCACCCACCAGGGTCTGATGCAACAAAGGAGCCAGGGACATCCTATAGGACTCCTTAGCAATTCTTGTTTTGTATGAAGGGGAAGTTAATATGAAAAAGATCATTTGCTGTGCCACTGGTAGGCCAAGGAGGAATAACTGAAAGAGTGTAGTGTAGCCTTGAAGCATCAGTAAACATGTGACAGAAAAAAATAGCAGTTCTGTGTATGCATTACACTGGCAGTACCCAAGCTGTCATTCTGTAATCCAGCACTGAAATGAATTTAAATACTAGATAAGACAGAAGTCTCAGGACAGTCTGTTTTTGAAACCTGACAAAGAAGGAGCACTCATAAAATTTCATCTTGCATTGCTCTAGTAAGTAACCAGGGAATAGTAATTCTTTAGATAAGTCAGGGAAATATAGTGAGATTAGTTAAGTACTGTTTTTCTGTATCTGTGTGAATCTATCCATCTGTGTTATTTTTAATATTTCCTGTGATGGTGTTTATTGTAAATAGATATTTAGTATTTTCACATTCTTTTATTATTTATTACAAAATATATTTAACCTTTTCATTGTGACTGGACTTTTAGAGAATATTTTATCCTTTGAGAGTACTTATATTTATTTGGTGACACTGTGACCACTCCTGAAAACCTTGCTGCTTTGGTCAAACACTATCACTTGTATTAGTATCAATATTAGTAAATATAATTGGTCACCCTTGTAAGAGCCTTAGAGTAGCTGGCTGGTGGCAGTGTAACTACCTTAGTCTGGGTGAAGGAGGTACAGCAGGTGAATCTGTGCTAGCCTTTCCCAGGTGTGTGTGTGTGTGTGTGTGTGTGTGTGTGTGTGTGTGTGTGTGTGTGTGTGTGTGTGTGTGTGTAAAAATCAAATCTGTCTTTTACTGGAGTGCTCTGAATGTCCCATAAAAAAGCAGCATACTGAAGGTGCCCAAAGCTTTTGGAAGCTGGCCAGTGCAGGTGGGATAAACTCTCAGAGCTTAGGCTACTGCAACAGGGATAATTCTGAGCATTACTCTTTCCAGAAGGAATAAAGGCATTTTTGGATGCAGAACAGGTGAAGGAGGAAATAAAAAGTTTAACTAGACCAGGGGTATGCAACCTTCACTATCAAAAGAGCCATTTTGGCCCCTCTCCCACCAAATAAAATTCATCGGGAGCCACAAAACCTACTTGACCCCTAAAATGAAGATAATACACATATAAAGTTTTATATATAGTTATTGCCTAAATATAAAAGAACCAAGTTTATAAGTGCAATATTTAAAATTTGTCCTTATTTTTGTTTTTTTTTGTTGGGATTGCTCAATTCATGTGTGTGTGTGTGTGTGTGTGTGTGTGTGTGTGTGTGTGTGTGTGCGTGTGTGTGTGTGTGTGTGTGTGATATCTCTCAACCTCTCAGAACAAGAAATCTGGACAAAGCCATAAATTTAAGGCACAAAGGCCCAAACATAGGGACACATTTTGAATATTGCTCTTTCAAACTTAGAAAGTTGATAGAATAACTTATTTTGCATTAGCATGAATTTTCTGAAGGGTATGAAGTCTGAAACTCAAATGTCTGTCTATGTTTTCTGACTTCAGTCCTCAATGATTTGCCACAAAACCACAATTTTATGAGAAACAGACCAAAACTATGAGGCAAATGTTAGGACATTCTGCGAAAATCTGTACAGCTGAGAGGCAACTGTGCATGCGTGTGTGTGTGTGCGCGTGTGTGTGTGGAAAATGCATGTTAAAAGAAACTATGTTATTCTAGCAAGTTTATAAGAGCAATATTTAAAGTCCATCCCTATTTTTGTTCCTTTGTTCCCCTTTATTTGTGGCTTTGTCCAGATTTCTTGTGGTAAGACTTAGAGAGGTATAGACACCTTTCAGGAGGATGCTGCTGCTGCCAGGGGATCGCTTGATCACTCTGTTTGTGTGGAATGCAAGGCAACAGAAATCATGTTATTCTAGCAAGTTTATAAGTTTATAAGAGCAATATTTAAAGTCCATCACTCGCTTGCTCTCAGTGTGTGTATGTGTTGTGCGGTAGCATGGCCATTATTTTTCAAAGCTACAGGGAGCCACTGCCAAGGGGTAGAAAAGCCACATGTGGCTCCAGAGACACAGGTTGCAGACCCCTGAACTAGACAAATGTGAGTCTGCAAGCTGAAGGGGATTCTGCCTTCATTCTTCTGAAAATGGCACTTCCCATAGCCAGAACTTGCTAATAAAGTATTTTCCATTGTGTACCAAAACAAAAGGATCAAGCAACAGAAAAATGTTCAAGATCTAACTAGAAAAACGAAAGAAAACATTGGACGTGAGCCAGAGACCATATTGGAAGTTGAGAAGCTGATGAACAAAGCCAGCAAGAATGTGAAAGTAGGAAATAGATTAACCATGAAGTGTCATTTCCATAGGATGCACTCTGGACATGAGAACTGTGCTTCTGAAAGAAGTGGAGAAAGAAGAAAAAAAGACTGGAATTTGTTGGAATGAAACTGGAGAAAGGACTTTAAACTATAATTCCCCTTTGTAATTAATGTCTAGAAGGATAATGTATTTATTTATTTTACATTTGTTTACCAGGAAAGTCCAACTGGGGTAAGACCCATTTTCAGTGGAGGCCAAGGGAGAAAAGCTCCACATACAGACATTATACAAAAACTTATATAAGAAATTATACAAACTTTATACAAGAAAAAAATATACAAGACATACAGTACACAAGAAGTTACATTCTATGCTATTATAGCTGACGTATTATACAATCATCTGATATAACTCCTTATTGTAGTGTAGACATTGCAGTTTCTCAAAGTAAGCTGAGGAAGTTTTTGTAGGGGGAAATTGGATAGAAAAAGATGAGGTTAGAGATTGTTTAGACATGAGAGAGAGCATCGATTATGAGGTGGTCTGGAAAGAAGAAAAAGTATGACCAGAAGCTATTAAAACTAGTTAATCTGGAGTAGTACAGGAACAAAGCCAGGTGTCATTAAGATAATTTTTAAGAATCTTTTTGATTTGGTTGGCATCTGTGTTGGTTTTGATACTGTGAGGCAGTGAATTCCACCTTGTTGCTACATGAGAAAATAGTAAGTCCCCTACCGTATTAGTAGATTTGGACACTTCTAGTAGAGATTTATTTGTTGAGCGAAGACTTGTATTTGTGGTATGGGGCTGGAGAATATTTAGAAGGGCAGGGTTTTTTCAGGTTGATATACTAGTTTGTGTGCTAAGGTTAATTGGTTATAGACAGAAGTTGTGGGAGTTCTAACCAGTTGAGTTTTTTTAAGGAGTGACAGCGGTGGGTATGATGTGGGCAGTCAGTTGCAAATTTAGCTATTTTATTGTAGCATGTTTCAAGCTTAATTAAATCTGTCTTTTTAAGGTTGGTGAGAACTGGGGAAGCATACAAAAATGATCACAGAAGATGGGTTCTAGTGGGTCTATATTATATTAGCGAAAATCCGTTTAAGCGAATGCGAAAACACCGGCGCGTATTGCGCGAACCGCGATTATGTTGAACGTACTAAACCGCGGAATTCAAAAAGTCGAAGTGTCATGGTTGGCCCATCTGCGGTATAGCTCAGTAAGGTAAGTGTGCGATAGTTATATGACCTTAGGGTTAGGGTGCAGGTTAAGGTAAGTGTATAGATAGGTAGTGTATGTAAGGTTTAGTGTAGGGTTAGAATTAGGGTTTTGTTAAATGTGTGTGTGTAGATTATTTATTTTGTTTTGGTATATCGCTGTAGGGTAAGTTGCGATAGTTAAGGACCTTAGGGTTAGGGTGCGGGTTAAGGTAAGTGCATAGATAGTAATGTATGTAAGGTTTAGTGTAGGGTTAGAAGTAGGGTTTTGGTGCTTTACTAGGGTTAGAAGTAGGGTTTTGGTTAGTGTATGTACGTGGTTTATTTATTTTGGTTGGGTAGGCAGTATGTAGTGGGAGGTGGAGTTGGCCGACTATGAGGATTCGAATTTTTGCATTTTGCGGTTTAGTACGTTCGGCATATTCGTGGTTCGCACAATACGTGTCAGTGTTTTCCCATTGGCTTAAAAGGGATTTTCGCTATTATAATATAGACCTGTTCTAGCAATGACAACCCTAGAGGTGTTAGTTAGATCTGTAAAGAGTACCCATTTTTTGTGAACTTTTATTGTTTGTGCTACATGTAGGTCAAATCTTAGGTTATCTATTATTACACCTAGTACATTTGTTTGTGAATCAGGATTCATTTTAGTATTATTACTAGCTGTAATGTAGAAGGTGCTGGGGGGTGGGGGTGGGGATCTTGTGGGTTGGAAGACCATGAGTTTTGTTTTATTGGGGATGAGTATGAGCTGAAGGTTAGAGAGCCATAGCTTGGTATCTGAGAATGATTTTTAGGTTATACCATGGAGGTGTTGCAGGTTATTAGCGGCACATACAAGTGTTGTGTCATCTGCATATTGGACAGTTGAAGCAGTGGAGTAGCACTATGAAGGTTGTTTGTAAAAACAGTGAAGAGTAGCGGCCCAAGAATTGAGCCTTGACGTACTCCTAGTGTGATGGGAAGAGGGGGGAATAGACATTAAGCCATTTTACAGATTGTTGATGGTCCTGTAGATAGCTTCAGAACCACTGAAGTGCAGAGGAGCTGAGATTCAATTTCGAGAGTGTATTTAATAGTTTGGGGCGGAAGACTGTATCAAAGGCCTTGGACATGTCTAGAAAGACAACATAGACTGTTTTACCATTGTTTCTGAGTTGGTTGATGGTAGTGGTGAAACTTAAGAGTGCAATTGTGGTACTATGATGGGGCCTGAAATCATGTTGACATGGTGCTAACATGTCGATGAAGGTAAGATAATAAATCAGAGTGGATACATCTTTCAAGGAGTTTAGATAGTGGAGAGAGAATAGCGATCGGTCTGGAGTTGTTCAGCTCTGTGGAATTTCCACCTTAAGGGGATAAAGTGCACGATTTTCCATATTGCTGAAACATGTTGTTCTGCTATGGGCCTATTAATAAGGATCAACACTGGATAAAATATGGCTTCAGCTGCTAGTTTTAAATTTTCGACTGGTCACTTGTCAGCTGCTATTGAAGACGGTTTAAGCTTTTTCAGTAGTTTCTTAATGGTAACTGTGGGAACACACTGAAAGGAGAAGGAGTTGGAGTTAATATTGAAAGGTTTGGAGGCTAGTGATAGTTCTGTGGAATTACTTTTAATTAGAGATAGTACACTTTCAGTGAAGTAATTATTGAATTCTTCGGCAATGGTGGTATGAGAGTGTGGTACGCTGGGGGAAGGGGTAGTGGAATGTCCTGGGTGGAGAATGGCATTTATGGTATTCCAAAATTTTGGGGGTTATGCTGGTGTTTATGTTGCAGGTTATAGCAGAAGTTTTTTATCTAGGCTGATTTGGTGTTTAGCCTTGTTTCTAATTTGCTGGAATGCAACGCGGTTGATTTCGGTTTTATAGGTGAGCCATGTTTGCCAAGCTTTGTCTCTTTTCATAAGGAGCATTCTGGTGTCATTAGTTAGCCATGGTGTTTATGTGGCTTTAATACGAATTGACCTGGGGGGGCCAATTTGTTTAGAATTTCAAGGCAGTTACTATTGAAATAATCTACTGCAGCATCAAGGGGCAGGTTTTTTAGTAGAGACCAGTTACTTTTTTTAGGG